>NC_058413.1:102978272-103065477 GCF_002201575.2 Neomonachus schauinslandi | reverse complement strand
GGGGGGGTGAAAGAGAGAGAGAGAGAGAGAACATGGCCCCCTGCTGTGATCAGACTCCAGGCAGGAAATTTAGGGTTAACATTCCTACTGTCAGCAGTCACATAGGAGACGGGGCCTCAGTCACAGCATTCCTGGGCTGTCGTCAGTCTGCCTCACGATTTCAGTGTGCCTCGGTGTCTGTTTCGTATTTAACTCTGCCCCACATACAGCACCACATGAGACCTGTCGTGGTTTTGCTAGTAGAGGATGGTTAATAACTGAAGAGGGCGGGTGCCTTCCCAAGCACCCCCAGGAGAGGTGTGGACCTGCAAAGATAGTGATCGGTTTTGTGGAGAAAACCACGCAGGCACAAACCCCAGAAACTGATATTTAAACCCAGTCCCATAAGGGACCCTACGTTTTCCCATTAGCTGGCCTAGTCTGTTTCCCCTCATCAGGGAACATATGTCCTCCGTGGAAGCAGCCAAGCCTGCCCGAACTGGTTGCTATTTCTGTAAGAAGGCGGAGGGGGTGGGGAAAGGCAGGAAGATTTTTGCATTGCAGTCCTGTGCGGGGCTGTAAACGTCCATGGCAAGCTGCAGGCCCTCGTTGGCAGGAATGGTACCATAAAGACGGCAGTGCCTCTCTGAGCGCAGGCGCCTCTCACTGTGCCTTCTGTGTGATGCTTGGGTGCTGGGGTGGGCTCTGGGAGCAGAGAGACGTGGATTTGAACCCCAGCTCTGCAACACAGTACTGCATGACCTTGAGAGACAGTTTACTTCCATGTTCCAACTTCAACCATCCGCTCTGACCATCATCTTCTAGCCTTCCGATTCCCTGCCTTGACCAACTCCGTCAATGCTCTGACCCCCATCAGGACCATTGGTCCACTGATCCACAAGCGTAAGTCCCTCACCACATTCAAAGCCGTCGTTCACTCATACCCAAGTCAAAATTCCATGGTCATTCAGTAATTGCTCCCTTGCATATATCTTTAATTTCCGTGTCCTCCCTCGCTCTGGGCATCCTTGTTTGGCGAAGCCAGAGACCCAGTTCTATCCACCTCTCCACCTGCTCCTCACCTGTACCTACACAGTTGGATATGGTTGGAGAAAAACACATAATCTTACAGACTGGCCTCATTAAATGTGTGATTACCATCTTCAGCCAGGCCCTCACTGCCACGTGGTAGCCGTCCGGTTCTGCCCTGCCACATTCCCTGTCCACTTCCCTGCCTGTGCTATGCTTTTCTTACTCTCTGCACACCTCCTTTCCCATCTTCCCTCGCAGTTACTGGCCTTGCTTCCTACTCTCCTGAGAAAAACAGAGGCATCAAAAGAGAGAACTGCCACAGACTCCCACCTTTATACCACACCCATCTTCCTGTTACCTCATTTCTGTTACTGCAGACAAGCTCTCTGCTCTCAGCTAAGCCAAGCTTGCCACTTTTTCTCTCCGGCATCATCATTTCCCTCTCTCTCTGAACCATTCCCATCCCAGCATGCTGCAACCTCATTTTACTACAAGCCCCCTTCGACCTCCCATTTTCCTCTGGAGCCACAAGCCCCCACTTCTCCTCTTTCCCTTTGCAGCAAAGCTCTGTGAAATAGTAGTCTCTACCATGGTCACTATCTCCAAATAATTTATTCCTATTCCTTCTTGAACCCACTCCAATCAGGTATTCCCTCCAGTGAAAGCACTCTTATTAAGACCACCAGTAACTTCCAAAACAGTATGTAGAGGAGGAATTACATTGTTGTAAATTTATAGGGACAAAAATTGAAAAAACAAATAAAAAAAATTGAAAAAACAAAATATTAATAGTTGTGGGATTACTAGTGATTTCCATTTTCTTGTTTTTACTTACTCATATTTTATAACTTTTCTACAAGTGTGCATTATTTACATAATAATAGTTAAATCCACAAAGCAAAGGTATCTCATCAGTTAGTATAGGATTCATCATCCCTTTTTTTCTTTCTCATGGCCCCTAATGGCCAAATGCAAATAAGATATGAATAAGGAAGTATATATAAATTAATAAGCATACAGCAGGAGGGGAGTGATTAGAGATATTTTAGAAGAATGTCCATCCATTCATTCACCACATATTTATAAGTGTGAACCATGTTCTGGGCACTGTATAAGTGCCCAGCCAAGAATGAGACAGTGTGGCCCGTGCTTTCATGTAATTTTTCATCTAATGAGGAAATCAGATATTATGCAAGTAATTATATAAGTATGAGCATTGTTACAGAAGAAAAATTCAGGTGTCGTAGGAGCACATAAAAGGATATAACCCAGACTGAGAGGTGTAAAATGCTTCTCTGGGTGAGTGATGTCTAAGGTAAGACCAGAAGGATGAATAAAAGTTGGCCACACATAGAGGGAGGAAGAGAATTTTTTTTAAAGATTTTATTTATTTATTTGAGAGAGAGAGCATGAGCAGGGCAACAGCAGAGGGAGAGGGAGAAGCAGACTCCTCGCTGAGCAGGGAGCCTCATGTGGGGCTTGATCCCAGGACCCTGAGATCATGACCTGAGCCGAAGGCAGACGCTTAACCGACTGAGCCACCCAGGCACCCCGGAGGAAGAGAATTTAAGGCAGAGGGAAGGAACAAAGCAAGCCCTCAGTGAGAGACCAGCATGAGTGAAGGCGCAGAGTGCACAATAAAACAGAGTCCATCTGAGGCAGTGAGAGGAAACCAGAGCGTTGAGAACACACGGGTAGGTGTGAGAGACAGGTGTGTCTCTAGGCAGAGAGCGTGTGGGATTTCAGCACGAGTCCCAGAGTGTGCAGTGAAAACTCTGGCAGGCCCCCTTGGAAGCACAGTAGGAACTCAAGAGAATAGATGAACCAAATTTAAACCAGAATACCCTTTGGTATTGCAGACTTATTGGGGGTGTTGGTCCTGCAAAATATTCTTTTATGATTACAATTCAACTACAGAGCTGGGCAGTTGCTATGCACTGCCCGTGCATTACCTCACTTGACCCCGTCCTTCATACTATGAGGTGAGCACTATGATCTTCACTTTATAGATGAGGAAACTAAGGCTTAGAGACATTGATCTTCCTAAGACCAAAAGGCAAGCAAATAGCAGAGGAGGAGTTCAAACCCAAGAAAGTCCATGCTGGCCCCTGAATGAAGTGAATGACAGAAGGAAATTTAGGAATGAATGTGAAGGGTCAGGATACAGATGCAGACGTGCAAGGCAAATTCCATTTCTTCCAAATCAAGTTGAATTGCAAGTCTTTGTCCCCCTGGGCTGGTAGGAAACTGGAACTCAGCCTTCTCAAGGTTTCCTGTCCTTTCTGGGGTTGTGCTGTGGTTGTGAGGTTTCCTGCAATGCCCTGGTTCTGGGACGTCCCCTCTGTCTGGGGTGGCCTACAGAGTAATACCACTGCATACACTTACATGATACCAGTGCACCTGGAAAACTCCAGCAGCACTTTTCAGGAAGAATAAAATGGCTTTTAGACCGTGGGAACTCAAAACGTTCTTCACTTTACTATGTGGAACAGTTCATATCTCTCCAGCTCCTACTCACAAACTCCAGGTCCAACTTTGCAGATCTAAGTCCGTTAATGTGTACATCAGAATGAGAGGGTATTTCATTGACAAGACCCCTCTTCCTCTGATTACTGCTGCATCAGTTAATAGCAATAGTTTACCTCTGTTATGGTGGGAAAGAAAGATTCGGTGTCAGGCTATGTTGCAGGGCATTTGGTGGGTCCATTCATCTGTGGTTTGTGAACCCAAGAAGCCCTTCCTCTTTGTGTGAGTTCATTACACATAGTCCTGAATACAAAGAAGGTAACTCCACAGGTGAGAGGTTCTGGGAGGTAAAGATAATTTGGCAAATGTTACTGTTGTCAAAGTAAATATGTCATCAGGGCCCTCAAGTGAAGGAAATCACAGCATCAGACATCCAGACAAGCCAGCCTCAGAGGAGAGTGACATTTGCTTGCTCATTTGTTTATGTGCCTTACAGTGTAAAAATGCGAGGAGTGCTGTGCTAAGTTCTCATGCCCATTCAGCCGAGGCTCCGGACAGCCTGTGATGCTCAGCACACAGTATATGCTCAATAAATATGAGAAAATGAATGGAGAATGAAGAAATGCTTGGCCCTGCTCACTGAGTAAGTTCAGCCTCAGCAGGATGTTTTGATGATATATGGGCTCCAGTAGGAAAGCATAAAGGAAATGACTATTTCCTACAGCCCAGGTAGAGATGGGACCACACAGGATGGTGCCAGGATGGATGGGACATTAGACACATTTGGCTTTAACACTTCCTCGGAAAGAAATGTATCTGGACAGGCACAGACATGAACAAGTGCACTCTCAATTTCTCTCCAGTGGCTCAGACCAATGGCATTGGGCTGGGATTGATTTTCAAAAAGCATGATGAAAATCATGTATGTACCTGAATCCAGAAGATAACTAAAATTTTGGGTGTTTTTTCTTCAGCTTGGAATGAGACATCTCTGTTTGGCAACATTATTCGTTCCATTTTTCTCAGATTCTGAGCATTCAAATGAGAGAGAATCTGAATTCACCACTAATAGGGTGATCTTGAACTGGGTATTTGATCCCTCTCAGCCTCCATGTCTTGAGCTCAAAAGTAGAGAGAATGCTACCCAGCTTATAGAATTATTGTAGTGATAAATACGAGGTGTATGAAAGTACCTAAGCAGAGCTCCGGTCACAAGAGGGGTTCCTGATAAGCAGTAGTTACTCTGCTGAACAAGTAATAAAGAAATTAATTACTGCATTTCAGTCTTTCGAGTTGCTGCAGTAAGTCTACTTGTGCTACAGACACAAGAGAGCACACCTAAGTCTGCCTTCGGGGACAAGAAGGGCCTCAGATAGGAGGTGACAAGTGAGCAGAGGACTGATACGGGAGCAGAGGGTGTCAAGTGGGAAAAGGCAAAGGGCATTTGGGCAGAGGGAGCATCACGCAGGAGAGCCAGGCAATTTGAAAGTACCTTACAGGAATAGAGGGAAGTTTCATATGGCTGAGAAAAAAAAGGTGGTGGTGGGTGGTGAGGTTGGGAAGGGAGGCAGGGACATCCTGGGTTATGTGGGCAGATTATGAGCCAGCCAGATCCGTGACTAGAGGGAAAACTGGCAGATTGCTGAGGAGGGACTGGAGTGGGGAGAGCAGACTCCCCGTTGAGTGTGAAGCCTGATGCGGGGCTTGATCCCAAGACCCTGAGATGATGACCTAAACTGAAACCAAGAGTCAGATGCTTAACCAAGTGAGCCACTAGGCGCCCCAACAACACAACTACCTTTTATGGAGCTCCTGTAATCTGTCAGACAGAGCATTTAAAGAGCTTTCATGTATTATTCCAGACCTCCAACAAGTCTATAAAATAAAGTTTGAACTATCCGCAATTTGCAGTTGAGAAAGCTGCGGTATAGAGAGGCCAAGGACCTTGGTCGCATGGACGATGATGTCTGCAGCTGTGATTGAGCCCAGGTGTGTGTCTCACTCCCAAACCTGTGCCATCTCGCTGCTCCTGGTCAATGACCGAGTGGGGAAAGGAGCCCTCCTGGAACCCGGGGCCGGTGCTGGGGCCTCTGCTGCCCTTTTCAGAGCTCTAGTGACAACTGGCTGTTTGCCTACTTCTCACACGCATTTTTGGCGAGGGGAACCTACCCACCTAGAGTGGCATTGTCCCCTCACTCTCTCCCCACCCCCTGCCCCCTCCCATACCATATTTTGACCCCAAAGGCTGTTTTTGCTTAAACTACATCCCAGTCCTGCCTCACTTCGTGGGTACTGTGCTTTTGCTGAATCTTTCCTCAGTGTCCACAGTTTAGACTGTCCCCTCTCCGGAGACCCAGATGCTTATTCCTCTACTCTCCCTGTCTGACTATCCTGAAATAATACTCAGGCTTTACCCATTCCAGTCCAAAGATACAATTATTGTGTATTTAGTTCACCTCAAGTGTTGCATAGAAGAAAGGTCACAAAACTGAGAGTTAAAATATCTGAGTGCAAACCCCAGTTCTGCCACTTCCCAGTAGCTTACCGTGGGAAGATTCCAGAAACCCCCATGAGTGTACTAGTTAGAATACCTGAGAGCAAGCAACAGAAACCTACTCTACATAAACAAAAGAGGAGAATCCATTGAAAGGACACAGATAGCTTGCAGAATCAAATAGTCGAACAACCTGCCTTAGGAGGGACAGGAAGCAAGACCCCTCTGGGTATATCAGTAGCGTGGTGACTTACAGACCATCTCTCCAAGGCTGGCCAGTATCTCCCTTTTCTGTTTTGTGGTGGCCATCTGGATCCTAATTTCCATGGGGTTTCTTGCCTTGTGTCATATGCCCATGTCCCTTGATGTCCGTATGACTGACATCACACCAAAACCACATGGCATGAGGAAGGAACATTTTCCCCAAAGAAAAGCAGAACATTCCTACCAGTGTAAAAAGGAAGGGAATCTGGACAAGCATGAGCAACCATTGTCCTCTACTCCAAGACTCAGATGCCATGTAAAAAGATCACTATTTTGAAGATTATATCAAATGTGAGCAACTCTTCTAACTGTAAGACAATATAAAATGCAAAAGTTGATGTTTTTTCTTTTATACTTTAAAAATCAGTGCTAGATTTTAAGGGATTTCTGCCTTAAAATGTTAAAGTGTTTACTCTCTTTTCCTCTCTGAAGTCAATTAAAAACTACAAAAAGAGTGAGAAGCAGAGAAAAAAACGTCATCTTCAACAAAGCTACGGGGCGCAAAAATCATCCATAAATTCCCAAACAAAAACTCTTAAGAAAAACGAAACCCTCCCAGGAAAACCACATACCTTTACAAGTCATGTGTAGGATACAGAATTCTCAAACAGTAGTTGGTACACAAAGGTCCATCCAATGACTGAGGACACAGATTTTCAATGCCAGTGGGTGTGAGAGGGCCCCAGGAGCATCACCAAATCCATTCTGCGTTCCGGGCTGGCAGCCAGAACAGGGAAGGATGCACTGCAGAGATGAGTCACCTGTGAAGACTAGACGTACGGCAGGCAGAGAAGACAGCAAGTGACAGCGGGTTTGCAGCTCTTGATCAAAGTCGGCTCGAACAAGATAAATCGCTACACAGAACACCTGTTACACAAAAGGCTTCGTTGTACAGCTTTCTTATCTTATTCTTACCTTAAAGGAACAACACCAAAAGCTGAATAGCTGTATTTGTAGGCAGGGGAGGCAGTATACTGAGAAGGCTTTGTGAGGCAAGGCACCTGAATTCAAGCTGCCAGTCAGCCCACTCCACACTGTTCTCTGGTCAGTGGTTCTCCCAGGTGGACTGGCCCCCATTCCATGGTGAGTGATCATCAGAAACAAACCAGTGTGAGATCGATACTTAGACAACGACGGGAAGAAGAAAAAGGAGGAGAAGAAGCAGCTGATCAAATACAAATAGAGATGAATAGAATTATCCAAGTCTTCCAAATCGAATTATCCCATCAAATGGGAAAATTTCAGAGAAGTACGTTTCCCTTGGCATCAACTAAATAAATATAAGCTCTTGGGGAAAAAAATGCTGAAGAAAGAGGTAAAAGAGAATAAGAGATTATAGGACAAGAGAACCAGCTGGTGGCTGATAGGACAAGAGAACCAGCTGATAAGAGTTCAGAAGAGAAGTTGAAGGAAATGAAGCTATCAAAGAAATGAAATTCAGGTTCAAAATAGCAAAATCCTGCAATAGACACCAACTGAAAAACATAAAGACACAGAAAACAGACTTGAAACAAAAACATTCAAGTCCAAAATATTAACAAGTCATGAGTTGAAAGCAATTAGAAAGTAAATTACTGGCATGTCAGTGGAAGACGGACTAAATAAAGAGATCGAATTCTTGAACTGGTGTTAGAGAAAAATGAGACAATAACATTAGAAGAGAAAAATATTCAAACATACCTAAGAAGAAAGTTTTCCTGAAGTGAAAGAAATCTGGAATCCATACAGATTAAAATGGTATATTGCATCTCAGAAAAAATTTTTATACAGAACAACCAAGTCTAAGATATATTCCAATGAAGTTATCAGATTTCAAGAATAAAGAAGACATTTAGTAAAATCTAGCACCCCTTACCTCCTCCAATTTTGAAAATTCACCTACATGGGAAAAGAAGTGGGTCCTCAATATCCAGTATTAGAAAGTAATGAGTGATCCAGCTTTCTTTCAAATGGAAAAACAGCAGATAGACTTTTTCAAATATGCCAGATTTTTTGGAATAAGCACTCATGCATCCTTCTCTGTAAACTAGGTGTAACAATGTGATGACTCCAAAAATAATATAGAAGAGTCAAAGTATAAAATGACAAAAAATATAGGAAGAAAATATCTCACTCATAATTTCTATTAAAGAGAAAAATTACCAGTGCACTTGGGTGGCTCATTCAGTTAAGCCCCCCACTCTTGATTTCAGTTCATGATCTCAAGAGTCGTGAGATTGCGCCCCATGTCAGGCTCTGCACTGGGCATAGAGCCTGCTTAAGATTGTCTCTCCCTCTCCCTCTCCCCCCGCTTGTGCTCTCTCTCAAAAAGAAAAAAGACAAAATATCTAGAAATAAACAAATACGCTAGACATGCAAAGAAAACCTATAAGAAGTCCTTTGTTGAAAATCAAAAGAAGCTTTAAATAAATAAGTCATATTTTCTATAGGAATGCTTAATATTTTAAGGACATAATGCCTTCCTAAAGTAACATATAACTATAGTTTTTTTTTTAAAGATTTATTTATTTATTTGAGAGAGCGAGAATGAGAGAGAGAGAGAGAGTACATGAGAGGGGAGAGGGTTAGAGGGAAAAGCAGGCTCCTCGCCGAGCAGGGAGCCCGATGCGGGACTCGATCCAGGGACTCCAGGATCATGACCTGAGCCGAAGGCAGTCGCTCAACCAACTGAGCCACCCAGGCGCCCCAACATATAACTATAGTTTAATCACAATCAGAATACTAACAGGAGGGGGTTTTTTGAAACCTGCAAACTGATGTTAACTTTCATAAAGAAAAACTTAGCATGGGGAAATAGCCAGAAAATTCATTAAAAAGCACAATAAATTTTGGAGGATGGCCCTAAATTACTGTAATCTAGAAAATATGGCACTGCCACAAGTGTAGATAAACAGATCAATGGGTGGAATAGTCTAGAAATAGACACAAATGCATTTGTAAAGGAAACACACTAATGGTGTTGAGATGACTGGCTGGCTATTTGGAAAACCTAAAGCTGAATTCCTACCTCACTTCTTTCACCAAAAATAAGTTTCTGATTGGTCAAAGATTTAAGCTTAGAAAACAAAACTGGGAAATAACTGGGAAAAATATAAAGAGTATTTTATTTTATTTTATTTTTATTTTTTTATTTTTTTAAAGATTTTATTTATTTATTTGAGACAGAGAGAATGGGAGAGAGAGAGCACATGAGAGGGGGGAGGGTCAGAGGCAGAAGCAGGCTCCCCGCCAAGCAGGGAGCCTGATGCGGGACTCGATCCAGAGACTCCAGGATCATGACCTGAGCTGAAGGCAGTCGCTTAACCAACTGAGCCACCCAGGCGCCCTATAAAGAGTATTTTAAAAATAATCCTGAGTGGGGCACCTGGGTGGCTCAGTTGGTTAAGCGACTGCCTTCGGCTCAGGTCATGATCCTGGAGTCCCTGGATCGAGTCCCGCGTCGGGCTCCCTGCTCGGCAGGGAGTCTGCTTCTCCCTCTGACCTTCCTCCCTCTCATGCTCTCTGTCTCTCATTCTCTCTCTCTCAAATAAATAAATAAAATCTTTAAAAAAAAATAAACCTGAGTAATAACACTCTGACATAAAAAACAGAATCTATAAATGTCACTTGATACAAATTTTACACTTTATATAACAAAACGTGCCACCAACAAACTCAGAAGACAAATGACAAATTAGGGGAATATTTACAATGCATATCTCTGACAAAGGATGAATTTTCTTAATATCCAGAGTTTGACAAGAAAATTGACTTAAGGTTAGGAAGAAGCAGTGTATACATACAAAAAGTAGAACAACAGCCCCCTTGGGGCACCTGGCTGGCTCAGTGGGAAGAGCATGTGACTCTTGATCTCAGGGTCCTGAGTTCGAGTCCCACATTGGGGGTAGAGATTACTTAAATATAACTTTAAAAAAATACCCCTTAAAACACAAAAGTTTGATTATACTGCTCAGAGTTGAAGGAATTAATTTTTAATTACAATGAGACACCATTTTCACCTATGGGATTGGACAGTATCAAAGCATCAGATGGTACGTACTGTTAGCAAAGTTGTAAATGCACAGCACGCCCTGGTATGCTAAGTGGGAATGGGAGAGGGCAGTCTGGCAATATCGATGGTAGAAAATTACAAGCACGAGCATGCTCTTTGCAGTGCTCTTTTTATTTTTATTTTTATTTTTTTAAAGATATTTATTTATTTGAGACAGAGAGAATGAGAGACAGAGAGCATGAGAGGGAGGAGGGTCAGAGGGAGAAGCAGACTCCCCACCGAGCAGGGAGCCCAATGCGGGACTCGATCCAGGGACTCCAGCATCATGACCTGAGCCGCAGGCAGTCGCTTAACCAACTGAGCCACCCAGGCGCCCGCAGTGCTCTTTTTGATAGCATACCTTTGCAAACAGCCTAGATGTGCATTAAAAGGACATTGGCTAAAGTCTGATAAACACAGACAGAAATGTTTCATATGGCTGTTAAAAGAATAAGGTGCTGATAAGCAAGTATCTCCTACCTAGATTGATTGTTACATTTAAGAAAAGGAGATGCAGAACAGCATGTATAACATGAAAGCAGTTGTGTACAATGAAAAGGGATGTCTAAGATACCACTTTTATATTTAAATGCTTGCACATGCACAGAAGTCTCTGGGAGATTACACAAGAAACTGTTGCTAGTGTTGATCTATGGCGGGTGGGCTGGGGACACAGGATGGGAGAAAGACTCGCTTTTCAGTGGATAGCCCTTTGCACTTAAAAAAAGTACCAAGTATGTGCAAGTGTCATTTTTATAATTTAAATAACTACTAAAAAAAAAAAAAGGAATAGAGTGGGAGGAAGTTTATTGTTCTGTGGAAAACTGTTTTTATGTATGTTTCTACTAGTAGGTCATGCTAGCATCTTTTTTGCTCCCAGGGGGACATTGACAACATTCATTTTCATCTCAACAGATTCATTTGACAGCAACAGGGATTTTTCGAGACACTGACTGGGGAAGGTCAGAGAAGGCCACACAGACAAAGGGAAGGAGTGAGGAAGATGTTTTACACTTAACGAAGTTATAAAAATTAGCACCTTGATTTTTTTTTCTTTGTGAAATAACATGGGAAATAAATTCATATATAGCATCAGGATTAAATACTCGAGGTTGCCATTAAAAGAGCAGGAGACCAATCTGAATGTACCTTCATCCTGAACCAAACTGTGCTAGGCTCCGGGGCAGAGAGGAGAATAAATCATATTCCCTCTCTGCAAGCCATTCTAAGGCTGGCAGGAAAGGCAGGAAAGCGAACAAATAATTCACAAATGATTCAGTAAGTGTGATGGTGGGTGAACGCTGCTCAAAGCATGAAATAGCGTGCTGAGTGGAATAAGGGCTCCTTAGATCCCCATACGGGTATGGGGGTGAGCTGTCCTCTCTCCCCTGCTGCTGCTCCTCAATGGAAGCTGAAAGAAAGGGACAAAGAGGCCCACAGTTTATTTTACCGACTAACCCGTGATCCCTGTCCTTAGAATTTCTTTCCAAGCACAGTATCTTCCATGAAGAAAAAATAAAAAGTAATACCCCTTGTTTAGCAGTTTCTTTTTTTTTCCAGGAGGAGAATCTCCTCTATATCCTTCACAAGAAATTTTAGAATAAGGTGGGGCGCCTGGGTGGCTCGGATGGTTGAGCGTCTGCCTTCGGCTCGGGTCGTGGTCTCGGGGTCCTGGGGTCGAGTCCCGCATCGGGTTCCCTGCTCAGTGCAGAGCCTGCTTCTCCCTCTCCCTCTGCCACTCCCTCTGCTTGTGCTCTTCTGTCTATCTCTCTGTCAAATAAATAAATAAAATCTTTAAAAAAAAAAAAAAATTTTCGAATAAGGTTCTGCCTGTACCAGAGCTTTTAAATCCAAGCATGCTACACCCAACATACAACTAACCAGAAAACGTAGGGACCGATATGTATTTTTTCATCTATCATTGATTGACGGGCCAAGAGATCCCCTTTTCCCCCTAAATAACGAGAGTTTAGGTTTACAGAACTCACATGTATGAGCTACCATTTGATCCACACAAAACCTTTAAGTTGGGTGTTATCTGCGTTCTCCATCTTACAGATAATTCAAGTAAGTGAAGGATTGAAGTACCTATGTTACTTCATTTGAACCACGAAAAACTCTATAAGGTAGTGTTGTTAATTATTTTCTTTCATAGACAAGGATATTTGCTAAGTGTTGGTTAAGGACAAGATTGGAGCCAAACTGCTTGAATTCAGTTCCTAGTTTTGCTACTTAGTGACCATCTTCCCTTGGGCAAATCGTATAACATTTATGTGCCTGAGCGTCTGCATCTATAAAAATTAGAGGATAGTACTTCATGAGGTTGTTGTATGGGTTAAGTGAGTTAACATATGAAGCACTTGAGACAGTGCCTGGTACATAGGAATCGTTAAATTATGAGGTCTTACTCCAAATCACGAGATCTGTGTTGTTGATCTAGAGCTCTTTTCACTGTACTGTTGTTTCCTAGAGTGTGTTTGTGGAATGCTATTAGATTTTATGTGGGGAAAATCATCAAGGGAAGGGTCTTATTGTCAGATACGTTCGGAAACTACTGCGTTAAAGATGAACAGCTCTCTTCTCTGCAGTACTTTCCAGAGCATTTAAAATACTTACATCGACTAGAAATCTCTTCACAGGGTTTCCCCACCCAAATAGTGGTGCTGGAGCATTTCCTTCCTCCCTCTCTTTGCCCCTCTGGCTGCTAAGACTGTTTGAAGATGGAGGATTTATAAGTGTCCTCAGCCTTTGAAAGGTGAGGGGCGTCCACAAGGGCAGTTTCACTGGGACATGGCCATGTCCTGAGGCCTTGGCTGGCCTTTGGCCATCGGTGATCCCGAAGCTAAAGTCAGACAGCTACAGATGGCAGGCTTGCGGTTCGCAGTGACAAGATAAAGAGCCAACACGGCTCCTCCACCTGTGAAGTGTGGTGTTCCTACCACTGCAGCATTTCTCGCTCAACTGCCCAAGGGCTGCGCTGCTTCCTGGGTGGTGCCGTCAGTGGTTCTGACCCCTCCGGCCCTGTGTGGAGGGACAAGGGTGGCCGGATGTCTCGTTCTTCCTCTAGTCTGTCACCAGTTCCAGTGACCTGAAGGACTGTAAACTTTACTAAGGGATGGAATGGGGGGAATATTTTGAATGCTATATGAAAGCAGAGCAAGCCTTGGTAGATGGGGGGCGGGGGGAGGGAGGGAAGCTTGAGATAATCAAAAATTTTAAAAAACGCAGTCAACATCTGTACCATTCTTACAGTTGGCGAAGCACTTCCTTTGCATTCTTTCCTCTGAGGTTCTGAGCGCTGCCATGTTAGGTGCTGACGGCGCCCGCTTTATAAAGGAGAAGACGAAGGTCTAGTTGGTAGCTAGTAATTGGCAGGTAGTAATCACCAGGGCTGGGATCCAAACCGGGTTCTGCCACTCCAGAGTCATGCTCTTTGCCCCACGCAGTGCTGCGGGGCGTGAGAGCTGAGGGTCCCCGGAGGAGAGCCGAGAGAGGCAAGAGTGGATGAGAAACCGAGAAACAAAAGTGGCAAAGGCAGCTTCTCTGCAGCGTTGCCCTAGGACGGGCTCCGAGTAGAGCTGCCAGCCCCCATGTCTGACGAGACAAAACCTGCCAGCAGTGAAAATCCATCCTGCTGAGGAAATATAATTTTGAGCTGGAAATTGCATTTTATCTTTTCATCCCCTGAAGTTCAGACTTCAACTCCCCACAGTTGCCTTGATTAAAAAAAAAAAAGATTCCAGCACCACTGCTCAATACACAGTGAGTTAGAAGTCCCCGTGCCTCCGTGCTGAAAATGGCCAGTGGACTTGGCTTGTGTTGGCAGATGGGACAGGAGACTGCGCCGGGTTTCGGGGCCCATTTCCATCATGTATTGTTATTGAAGAAGAAATAGATTTGTGCTCACATGAGGACAGTGGATAAGACTAGTTGTTGCGGTAAGACACCCAGAGACTGGGAGACTCTTTTTTAGTTGTTTCCTGGGACATAGTCTTTTCTAAATCTAAGGGCCAGGAAGACAATGAGATCTTCTAAGCTTCTGCCCAGAGAGCCACAGACCTAATCAGAGGGAGGCAGTAAAGCTTTCGGGTCAGTCAGACGTGGGTTTCTGGCCCTCCCTTTTTTCATTCACAAGCGTTGTGACCTTTGGCAAGTTATTTCTCTTCCCTGAGCTCTGATTTACGTACTTCCTAGGTTTTATAGTGAGGATCAAACAAAATAGCCTGTGTAATCAATAGTGGCTTAAACTTCTGTGCTCAATCAATTATAGTTACTTTAATCAACCATCATAATTCAATAGGAAATGAGAGATCTTGATTAGGGCAAATAGATCCAGTTGTCCAACCAAGAGATGTTCTGATCAGAAACACAGAAGCTGATGAAGGTCAGAAGTGAGCAGGAGTTAGATTGGCACCTAGGTTCATTAGTGTTCTCCTTCTATGAGCTTGAGAAGGTAAGGCCTGGGGAGCCAGGGCAGGGGTGGAGCTGGGGGGTGGTGGTCTCTGATTCATAGCTGGCCACGTGCCAGCTCCAGCAGAGGAAACTGGTCAAGGAGACAGGCCAGACGATAATACCGTTTCTCTCCTGGGGCCTGCCAGAAACATGTCCTAGAACGCTGGCAGGCTGGGGGCCCAGAATGCCTAGCAGGAGCCTGTTGCCAAGGATGTGAAAACTAGAAGCAAAACAGAGAGGCAGCCTGGGGATGGGCTGCTGTAGAGTGGAAAAAACTCTGAACCTCATCCAGGAGCAGTCCGAGGGGAGGAGGTGACTGAGGGCCAGAGCTGTTTCCACTAAGAAACGCTGCCATGATCAGGCCTATTAAGTGATCACTGATATTATAAAACACCTCTGTGACCAGCCAGGGTTAGGGGTGTAGGAGTAGATAGAGGGGCTCATTCTCTACAATAATTTAGCTCCTTAGAGACCTGGGCTTTGTAGCCTGGCCCCTTACAGAAACGATTTCTCTGAGTTATGGTCTAATGTTAATCTCAAGGCTCTTATTGAGAGTCTAAGAAATTGCCCTAGAAAGTCTGCTTCCTATACTGTTCATTATGTCCTTCAGTATTCTTTAAAAAAAAAATGCTTCATTTAACAAATTCCTTTTTGACAGGCACAGTAGAAAGGCCATAGATTTTTTGAGTAAAGAGACCTGGACCTGAACACTTGCTTTTGCATATACTAGTGACACTCTGACCAATGATGCAGCTTTATTTCTTAAGTGGATGTTAGTTTCACCTGCCTGGAGGGTGTTATAGGAATTACAGGTGCTATTTATTAGATGTTTTCCATGTGCAAGATATTCTGCCAGAGCCTGACAAGTATCTCCCTGAATTCTCACAGCAAACTGATGAATCGGGGGTTATCATCACCCTTGTTCACAGATAAGGGACGACCTGCCCTAGATAGGAGGTAAATCGTCTGATGTCCTGCAGCCTGGTCGGGGGGACAAAGGTGACGTACATGAAAGTTCTTGGCATTTATGGAGTGGGTGCCTAACAGATGTTAGCTGCCTTATCCTGCTTCTCTCAGGGAAATATTCCCTTTTTAATGATAGAAGGACTGAGTGCTAGTCTTTTGAAATGGTTTTCCTCCTTGGCTCATGAGAAATTCAATTTAATGTTCAAAACTAGTAACTGTTTCATGAATATTTTATCCCCCCAACTTGTTCATGGTTTTGAATTTCCTATTTTAAAAGCTTTATGATAGACATGCTTACTGTAAGCCATACTACATTCTTTTGGAAACAGGTTATAAATCCAGGGTCCTTAGATGGGCAACTAGCTGTAGGATGACCACAGTCCTGATTATTACATAGGTTATTTTTTTTTAATTCAAATACATTAAAATGCCTGAATCCAAAGAAGGGTTGCCCTTTAAAAGGGAAACTTCCAGAGGCTAAGGCACAATTCAGTGATAAATAATTCAAAACACTCAAATGACTCCTCTTTGGGAATGACCTTTAATATCTGTGGCATAATTTTTTCATCCTTAAAAATGATGGCAAATTCATGTTGAGGTTTAGGGGTTTAATTTTTGGAAACATAAGAGAGCTAAAACTATTGAGTAAGATGAGTGATTCAAAGCCAGATGACTAAAACACGAGACTGATTAGCTTTCTCATGGGGCTTATGAATTGGCTGTGAAAACTTTGTCAAGTCCTAACCAGGCGACACTTCAGAGGAATTTGCTTAGAAAGCCACTGAAAAGAAGGTAGTCACTTGGGAAGGAGGGACTGTGCTTGTGGCAGGAATGAGGACTTGGAGGGACGATGAAGGAGAGAGAGCAGGAGGGCTCATGTGCCAGGCATTGGAAGATGGCCCAGTGTGGCCAGAGAGCATTTGAATTAGGCATCTTGGAAGCCTGGAGAGGCTGATGCCAACAGCCACAGGGCTCCTGCCTCCTTGGTTAGTATAGGTCAGATTGCTATGGACAGAAACATTGGGAACTCTCATTTAAAGGGCCAAGCTTGGGTGAAAGCCATGAAAGAGGAAGAAAATTCAACATAATGGCAGAAAACACAAAGAAAATGAGGAAGAATCTGAGGCTAATCTCAGGAGAGTCATTGGTCCCTGAGCTAAGTGTCACAGCATCTTCCTGCATCACGATTCTGAGACACTCAGGTTATCATGCCCACACCTAGTTGAGCAGGAATTTTCATTGTTCAGGTGATGTTTATGTTCCTGTTTCAGTGAATCCTCATAACCCTCTTGTGAAGTGGGTGAGGTAGGTAATGTTATGGAACCCACTTAATAGTAAGAAGGCCAAGACTCAGATAGATTAGTTTACTAATTGCTCAAAGTCACTCAACTTTGGGGCGCCTGGTGGCTCAGTTGTTAAGGCTCTGCCTTCGGCTTGGGTCATGATCCCCCAGTCCTGGGATCAAGCAGGGAGCCTGCTTTTCCCTCTCCCCCTCCCACTCATGCTCTCGCTCTCTCAAATAAATGAATAAAATCTTTAAAAAAAAAAAGTCACTCAACTTAGTAGTGACTAGTCTGTCAATAGAACCTTGCTCTGCTGTCCTCAACTTCTGACTTTAACTGTTTGCTTTTCTATTGTCTTTATCAGCAAAGATATAGAAATTCTGAGCTATTTTTCACAAAGAAATGATCACAGTGACCTTAGTGGTTTTTATTAACATCTCAGAATAATATAAAATAGCTTTGAAAATTAGAGAAGCCTCTACCTGATAACTTGTGTCTAAAAATCCTGTTCATTTCACACACGTGTTGAATTGTCTGTTACCACCTTCTTCTTGAAGGAAGCTAAAGGGGCAAGATAACATTCCTGGTGATTGTAAGCTGCACCTCCTTTTCATAGATACTCATAATCTCTGGTGAACAGCCAGTGATTCTGACTAAAACATACACCCATGGCAGAGACTCCATGAGTCATATTTGTCAGCCTGTCCTTGTGAATTCTAGCAAGATGCAGAGCAGCAGGTCAAGCTCCATCTCTCCTGACTCACCTTATTTCTCACCTCTGAGGAGGCCAAACAGGAGCCCAGCAATGTTTGAGCTCCGACAGCCTTGAAACTCAACACACGTGGTTTCACTGCTAAATCTGAGTTTGAGCCAAATCCCTCAAAATGCATGGAAAGGCTAAAGTGTATACTCCTAAAGGATGGGATTTCTCATGAATTTCTTTGTCTTCAGCATTGGTGTGATATCTGTAACATTGGTGGTGTTTAGGAAGACCTTGAAGTGGCTGAAGGAGAGGAAAGGGGACAGATGAAGGAGGGAAGGAAGGAGAGAGGGTGAAAGGACAGAGAAGAGGAAGGAGGGAGAGGAGGAAAGAAGGAGAGGGAGTTGGGAGGGAAACCCGCATCCCTTGCCCCGCTGGCCTGACCAAGCCTCAGTCTCTGTCCTGGACCTTCTGGCAAAGACGTGCGATCCCTCAGCAGTAATGTCAGCTCTAGCCTCCTCTCTTGTTTTCAGCCGTCAATGATTTTAATGAAGAACAGTTATAAAAATACATAGTTTGTGTTCGTAAAAACCTGCCAAGAAACAGAGAAAAAATGAAGACAGGGAGTTGATTCTACCCAGAGGCATTTTCACCAGTGATTCTTGGCTTGCTCTCTCCCTGTGAGCTATGCCCACCTCAGGAGATTTCATCTGGACAAACTAGAGATACGAAGAAAAGAGACGCCTACCAGGCCTCGTGGAGACTGATTGCAAATTGAACTCTGTCTTCTGGGCCCATGTGTTCACTAAGGAGATGGTAGAAGTCACAGTTCTCCCAGGGACACACGTATCCTCTCTGTACCTTCTTCTACCAGTCTGCCCCCACAACTACGCTGACGCAGTCATCCGTAGCCAACCAGATCTTGGGAGGGGTTTTCCATGCCATGACTTCTGTAGGCTTTTGCCTCATACTTTCATTTTGCAAGTATTTCTTGATTGTCTACCATGTGTCAGGCACTGGGCAATGTTATTGCCCATCCCTTTCTGCCCAGCAGGACCATGGAAAAAAGCACAAGTTTATGGCTATGGGGATGCCTCCAAAGGCCTTTTGCTCCTTTAAAACCTCCTGGACTCCTTCTCAGGCACCTGTGGAGGGTAGCAGAACTCTTGAACCCACTGGGATCAAGATCTGCAATGGCTCCTCATCTACTAACACACAAAGGTAGGCCTCCTTTGCGTGGCCTTCAAGACAGGCATCCCTCAGCTGCACCAGACCAGCCCCGCCCTTGTGGCTCAAGTATGCCAAGCACTTCTTAGCCTTCCATACCTCCTTTCCTGTCAGGGTCACTGCAAGCCCATATGGTGTCTCTGTGCAAATTAGAAACAAGTATCTGTTCCTCAAGAGACTTTCCCTCCATCAGATAGAAGATTGTTCAGAACATACTAATTTTGTTAGAACAACACACCTATATACAAACTGTGCTCTCTGCAATGTGGACGTGCCTCTTTAGCTCGGTCGTCTTCGTGCGCGTGTGACTGTGTGCAGTGGTGCTGTTGTCCTCCCACCCAAGTGGTTCCCTTTCTCGTCCCTTCTATACACTCCTGACTCACATCTCAAGCCCTCCACAGCTATTTCCAGAACCACTTATTCATACATCCCATAATTGTTATCTGGGCACTTACTACATGCCAGGCTCTATCCTCGGCACCAGGAATACAACAGTAAACAAGATGGCCAAGGGCACTGCTCTCATAGAGACAGACTATACCCAGGTGAAAACCAATAAGTATAGAAATAGCAAGAAAATGAAAGAGTGATTGGCTAGCAAGCCATAGGGGCACTTCTTAAGATAGGATGGTTAGGAAAGTCGCTCCAAAGAGCCGAAATTTGAGTGAAGAGAAGTCAGCCATGCAATGATTTGGGGATGAGTGTTAATGATATGAGGAACAGCAAGGACAAAGGTTATAAGGCAGGTCTGTGTTTGGCATGTCTGAAGGCCAAGAAGGATGACCCCCATGGGCACAGTGGCAAGACTGGTAGGAAATAAAGTCAAAAGAAGTAGGGCAGGGCCTATGGCATACGAGGTCTTGTAGATGTGTTAAGGAGTTTGGATTTTATTCTAGGATTTTAAACAGCATATAAAACAAGTGAGTTACATAATTTGATTTCAGTGTTTCAGAAATCCCTCTGAATTGTAGGAGCTAGAATGGATCAGGAATACTAGTTGGGTGTGGGGCAGTTAGTCTAATGTCTGAGGCTTCCTTCCAACTCTGACATTCTGTGATTCTGCCTTACCAACAGGCCCCACTGTGCATATGGTTCTGTGTTCCTACTTGCAAATGACAGGCTCCATTTTAAGCAGAAGAGGGATTAATTTGAGATTTTAGGTAATCCACAGAATTAAGAAAGAGGCTGGAAAAACAGCCATAAGACTGGGCTTCCGGGAGGACTGCCCCAAAGCACTAGACAGGGCCAACTGGAAAAGGACACTGCAGAAGCTGTTCTGCTGAGCTATAAATGCTGGAAACTCAGCTCATCTTCAGCCACTAGCAGTGAGGTCACTCCTGCATCAGAGCAGGGACCGTGCCGTCCCTGCTGTTTCCTTTCCACCACCAGGAGCCTAGTGGCTTCAAGTAGGGATTGGTCTCCACCACGGGCTGAGTTGGAGCAGCTGGTTTCTTCTCAAGACTTTAGAAGGTCCTAGGGACCAGAGGTGGAAGGTCAGCCAGAGCCCAAATACCATGATCAAGGCTGGATGCAAAGACCATAGGAACCAGAGGTATGGAACAAGTCTGGGGTCATAACCCTAACTAATTGGGCTGAGAAGATGAGACAAATGGACAGAAAGCTAGGAACCTGAGGGAGAAGAAATAATTTAGTATTCATTTGCATAATGACTAATGATCAATGCTTATCTTCCCTATTAGACAACAGCTCCATAAAGTCAGGGACTGTGCTATATTTATTTGCTTACCATAAAATCGCTGCAGAATGCAATATGACACTCTTAGGGTTTATTCAGAGTCAATGTAAAAAACAGCCATACAAAAATAGTTTCTATGCTTTCTTTAGCATACAATTTCTTTTGTATTATATTTCTTACTATAAAAACTACCCGACAAATTCTCTTAAAATTTAGGGCCAGCTAATGACATCTTATTCCTTGATCTGGGTGGTGGCTTCAGGAGATATTTTCTTGTGTAAATTTGTTGAGTTGCATACTTATGACCTGAGCCTATGAGCCAGCAGATCTGACAAGGCTAAAGATACCATGGTGCATAAGGATGCCTTTGGAGCCTCTGACACACTCCAGCAGGAGAACCACAGAACCCTACCGTTGTGGAGCAGAATCATCCTTTTGTGTCAGAGAGTTAGCTAATTCTGTCAGGCCACAGAGCCCTAGTGTATCTGGAACGACTCATCATGATCTCGGATTATCAGATCTACCGTAAGGTTGAGTGAACACACCAGTAATATATCACACAATGGAAATGGTAAACTCAGGATTGGGCCTGGGCAGGTTTAAAGAGCACAAGAAGTGTCTCGAGCAAGTAGGCCCATATTCCCATACACCTACCTCTGTGTAACTTGTAACTGTGTCCTCACAGGGGTTCCCTATGACCAACTGTTCAAGGAGGAAAAATATTGGGGCTGATTTGCACATAAGTAGGCTTATTATGTTGGTGTTAGCCGAAAGAAGACTACTGTTGCATTTTAGCTACTCTCAGAGGTGACTCTAACAGACAAGTAGCAAAGGGAAATCCTATCAATGGGTAGAGATACAAGCAATACAGTTGCTCATTCACTTTGTATGGAGGGAGAAGTGGCCTGAGGTTGGGATATACATGGTAAATGACTTTGGTTGATTAGCATCTGGTAGGAGCAAGCTTGAAAGATGGGAGATAAGGAATTCTGGGGAAGAAACCTGTGACTGGATCACTAGAAGTGAGTACAAAGCATGTAGACCTTTGTTGTCTCAAATTAATGCCCACCAGAGAGGAGACACTCAACAACCAATTGGACGGTCGGCCAAGACAGCTTGTCCCATGGATGTCAGCCATCGCAGTGCTTGCAAAAGGGGCAGTGATGGATGGAGGCTATGCCTGAGAGCACAGACTCCTTCTTACCAAGGCTGATCTAGCTACTGTCACAGCTGAGTGCCCAAACTGCCAGTAGTAGAGATTATACTAAACCCTCAACACGGCATCATCCCATGATGAAACCAGCCACTGGAGACAGGTGGATTATATCATAGCATTTTAACCTGCAGGGAGTGGTCATTCATCCTTATGGAACTGATCATGCTGCTCTGGCTATGGGTTCACACTGCCTGCCCTCACTACCTCTGCCAGCACCACACTCAATGGCTTAAGGCCTGATTTACCAGCATGGGATCTTGCACAATATCGCTTCAGACCATGGACCAAATTTTTAGCCAAGAAGGTCTAACAGTGGGAACATGATCCCATGATCTGGTTTTATTGCAGAGCCCCCTCACCTGGACTCAGCTGACCTAGAATGATGGAATGGCCTATTAAAGAGTTAGCTAAGGCACTGGCTCTAGGACAACTGTCCACGGTGTTTGAATGCTGTCCTCCAAGATGAAGTATACGTATTGAACCACCAGCTGAGACATGGTGCTTGGGTACCTGACTGTGGAATGCACAGTGCACACATCCTGGGATCAAGGGGTGAATATAAGATTGGTTCCTCTCACCGTCACTCCCAGGGACCCACTTAGGGCATTTTGGCTTTCCATTCCCACACACTTAGATTCTGCCAGAATAGATGTCCTGGTTGTTGGCATGGGCGGTGGGAAGGAACACTTCCGCTAAGAGACTTTTAAAGGTCCCAAGTTAAGATTCCTATCTGCTCTCTTTGGATTCTTCACACTGGTGGGTCAGTGAGCAAAGAAAAGAGTATAGGTGAGAAGAACATGGACCCTGATGATCTTGAGAAGCTGGGATTCTACACAATGGGTACAGGGAACTCAGGAAATTCTTGGCAGATGAGGAAATTGACACTTAGGAAAGTTAAGTGACGTTCTCAAGTTCTCCTGGCACAACCGGAACTTGAACTCAAGTTCTGCTCCAGAGGCTTTCTCGTGGTATTACTCCTTCCTGTGTGATGGCCTGATATCCCGTGTGGCTCTTATGGACATGGATGGTTTGCTAACCCCTGAAAACTAGTCATTTTCTTACACAGGCCCCATGTCAGGACACAGAGAACTCAGAAAATGATGTTTGCCATGACCCTGTGCATAGTAGTCCTTCACTGTGCTTAAGCCAGTTCAGCACAGCTATTTACAATTATTAGGCTATGTAAGTTTGAAATCAGGTAACAATCAGAAGGGCCAATGCTGAAGAACTTAGTTGATTCATGGAGTTCATTTCTCCTGATGCATCAGCCCATTTTCACAAGCACCACCAACCCCCAACTTTAAGTGAAAAATGAAAAAGAGAAGTTTGCTTTAGTCAATGGCCCAATTTATGCATTAAGGTCCACATAGTCTGGAATACCTGTTTAACTAGGAAGCTGAACTGCCTTGGCCTATACTTTTTAAAAACCAGAGAAGCATGGGGAATCAAAATGTTTATCTGATCTTGTTATAATGAGAAAAATATGCTTTGGAAGCAAAAACAAGTTTTTAAAATACTGACTCAGAGAAAGGAGGAAGAACAAGAAATATGCAAACACCATTTGGTGATGCTATTTCCAAGCATATAACCTTAGAAACAACATTCAGCTTAACAGTATTCATCAAGTGCCAACTACTTGGTAGTTGACCGGGTAGAGATTGAGCTAGACCCCAAGATGATTGAGACAGGACCTCTGCTCTCAGCACGATCCTGCAGTGACTCCCCCCCTTCCCCCTACTCCTACATCTCATTGAAGCCAATAGCTACTTCTTCCTCTAGCCCCTCTCATATCCTTATATATTTCCATTTATACCTCAATTATTTCTTATTTGGCCAGCTGGAGTCAGCTTTTTTTTTTTTTTTTTTTACAAGACTAAGGTGCTCTTTCCTCTTGATTCGAATTTACAAAAACTGTGTATTACCTGTGCCATTGTGTTTACTCCCCAAACCTTTCTCTGACTCTCCACTTGATCTGCCTCTCATCATGACTACTTATTCCTAAATCCAAATGCACCCCACCCCCGTCTGATTGCACCCTCCTATTCTCCTTTCCACCATCTCTGTGAACCTAAAGCAAATGTGCTCCTATGTGACTTTGTTTTCTTATTCCATTTGCAACACCAGCTCTTTCCTTGTGCACTACCAAAGTTTGGAATTACTGCATATCCTGCATCTTGTAGACTTCTTTTCTCTGCTTCAGAGCCTCCTCCCTGCAGTCAAGAAGGAAGAATTTACTGGGGCGCCTGGGTGGCTCAGTTTGTTAAGCTCCCGACTCTTGATTTCAGCTCACATCACGATCTCAGGGTTGTGAGATTGAGCACCACATCGGGCTCCATACTGGGCATGGAACCTGCTTAAGATTCTCTCTCCCTCTGCCCCTCCCCTCCCTCTCTCTCTTTCCCTCTCTGAAAAAGAAAAAGGGGGGAGAGGAATTATTCATCACCTGAATCTGAGAGAGACTTCTCCCTCCATCCGGCCCTTCCCCTTACCAATTGATTTGAAAAGTAAATACCTCAAGCAAAACCAAACCATTTTAAGGGCAGGATCCAGCCAAGGGGTAGCACCTATTCATCACTCCTGTCCCTAAAATCAGGCATGTAACTCACAGGACACAGGCTATCCTTCTCTCTGTTGTATCATCTCTGTATTCCCCCAGCCCGCACCTACCACTGGCTACAAAGAGATTGCAGCAGCAGAACAGAATTTCTTAGGATGTGCTCATACCCAGTCTTCAAGAAAGCCAAGACCCTCGAAATTCTTCCCACATAGCTCTGGGAAGGCACAGCCAGTGCTTTGGCGGGCACATGCCTGCCCCTGACCTTCCCCACTTTTCTCTCCTGCTCTGGGCCACAGTAGCAATGACTTCGGTTGCTGCCAGTGGGAAAGGGGCAGCTGTGCTTATGGCTTCAGCGAGCCCAGTCAGGGCCTCGGCCAAGGCCACCAACTGTGCAGGAGGGCCTCTGTGCCAAAGGCCCTGGCGCTCCGTCCTTGACCATGGAAGATGCTCCTGCTGATGCCAGCAGAGGGAGCTGATTCTCATCAATGTCCGCCCCACATCTGCTAACCGTCCACTCTCCAACATTCCCCAACTCACACCAACAAGAGTGCCATTTCCTATTTCTGCCAGCACTGTTCTGCTGACGCCTCGGGCTCTCAGTAGCTCATGGAAATTCTAGAAAACCAATCCTTTTCATTTTTATTTATTTGTGATTGTTGCCCCCTAAACCTAACACTCAGATATGATTCCCATAGTTGGTGGATCACTGGACAAATGGTTGATAAGCACTTGAATTTAGAATCGCGCTTTCCCTTCTGCACCTACCCAGCATGTCCCTTAGCTATACCCTTGCTGCTCAGTGCTCCCTTCCTTAGAGTGAGTTCCCCCTCTCAAGGGGACAGACCTTCAGCAGGCTCGTCCTGCCAGTCCTACCAACATGTCTAAAGGGGAAAGTCCATTAAAAAGTGCAGGAGAAAACCGAGGACTGAATGAGTGACCAACGATCAGAGCATTGGTCCAGAAGAAGCTCCCCAACACCACCTTCCACATGCAGAAGACCTAACACTGTGATTCTCAACTGATGAGCTGCTGCAGAAGAAAAGAAATTAGAAAAGTCACTAACGAGAATTCTGTTTATTCTCCCAGCCATTTGTTTCTTCTGAATGAGAGCTTTATCCCTTAATTACAGCTCTTAGTAATTGTCCATGACTGACAATTTACTGTTGCACAATTTCTTAGAATTCACTCTCTCGTGATTGTAAACAGTCAATATTTCCACAGAACCTAAGTTGTTGATCCTACGCAGGGGATTATTTAAAATTAATGACTGACCTTCACAACAGCACCACAAGCTCAAGTCCACAGACCTACTTCTTCATGCCCATTCTCTCAGGTAGACATTTGCAGGAGGGACAAACCCCCATGGGATGTACAAATCTTTGAGTTCTGTAATTCCTCCATGATGCTCACCTACCAGGCTCATTCGAATACTGCATTCTCTTTTTCCTAGGAAAATTGAATTTCCCCTAAACATTCTTTCATAAGCTGTATGTCTTTCTTTCGAAGAGCCCTGTTGCTTATGTAAACCATTCACTTTTCTTTGGTCAAGCTGTGGTAAAACAAGAGATGTCTGTTTCTAATTGCTTTCTTACTCTTGGCTTTGAACTTCACACGCTTTCAGCCGAAGCACTCCTTAAATCCCTTTTTTTCCCTGGGCATGTAGCATTGCTAATGCAAACCATGGTCAGCCCCCTGAGCCACATTTTATCTGCATGGGAATATCTTGATCAGAGATTGCAGTTCTTATATCCTGCTCGGATATTATTTGATTTGATTCTATTAGATCAAATTCATGGTAGACTGTCTTCTCTTTCTATGCTACACTGATTTTATTATGTTTTTTATATGCCAGTGGTTCTCAACACCACCACACTTAACCTTTCCTCTGAGAACATCCCTTCGGTAATTTGTCATAAATTGCACACTGAACTGAGCTTGGGTACAGTCAGTCCCGTCCCGCTTTCTCTTTATCACAGTTTCTGCCCCAGTCTGCAGATTCCAAATCACAAAGACAAATAAGTAGGGGGAAAAGCATAAAACTAGGAATTAGGAGTCTTGTATAAATATTGTTTATGAGGAAGAATTTAGGGTAAATTCAGTTTTCCTAAAAAATTCCATTTGAATGTATTATGTGTGAGAACTCCGGAAGTTTTATGTTTCAGTCACTTAACTAGCCGTGTCTTTGAGCAGGCTCTTAATTTCTGTGTGCTTCATCTCTGTTCTGTGCAAAATCAGAATAGTATTGTCTGTCCTATGCTCTCAGAGGAGGTATAACCTTATGAGATGACTACATGAGATTATTTCAAAATGTATAGAATAGAACTCACCTGTAATTTGATAATATGGTCTTTAGAAGAGCAGAAATAACATTTCTAGAAAAATAAGTAATTTGCTCTTTAAATGATGTCCCCTTAACTCTCAGGGTTGGCCTTCTGATAAACAGAATAGACAGTTTCTGTGCGGTGAAATTCCAAGAGATTTGGAAAACATCTTTAACCCCAGAAATGCCTTTGCCGCCTATTCCTGATGTTTGAAATACAGTCAATCACCAAGGACACATTTGTTAGAGATGAGGCTGGCAAAGAGAAGCTTCTGAAGGAGGAGCAAGCTGACATGGGTTCAAATCTATAGTGTAAATTGAAAACTGTTTTTTTAATTTAAATTTTATTTAATTTTATTTAATTTCAATTTTAATTTGGCAGTGGGGTGGTTTGGATGTTAGGGAGTGGGCTGACCCTTGCTTGGTATACCAGTCTTCTAAAGGCATCGGGCTCCCTGCTCGGCAGGAAGCCTGCTTCTTCCTCTCCCACTCCCCCTGCTTGTGTTCCCTCTCTCGCTGTGTCTCTCTCTGTCAAATAAAGAAAAATATATATTTTTTTTCTTAAAAAAAAGGGATATATTTCTTGGCTTTCTCCTAGCAGTTTCTCACCTGTCAGTCCATCAGTTCATTATAAAAATGGCAGAAAAATGTGGTAAAGCAGTATTGACCTCCCGTGATCACAGCTGACCACTGACCACAGTGAGTGTCCCTACCCTGTATAAGGGAACTGCTGTTTGAGTCTGTGGACTGGGATATTCTAAGCCCTCTTGCTAAGATCACTTTGAATCACAGGATTTCAGAAACAGGTGATTTGAGAGTCTCTAATCAAGGGCTTGGTAATTCAAATATCCATAGAGGCTAGATAGGTAACATGACTATGTGAATCAGGCCGGTATGAGTAATAGAGAGTGGTGGGGTCTGTGGCAAACTGAGGAGAGAACGTGGGTGCTCCATTGCCATTTAAATTCAAATCTAATTAAAAGTTGTGTTGATCCAACCAAACATGTCCACAGAGTGACCATAGTTGGCCCCCAGGCTGCCGGTCTGTGACTTCTGACCCAACCCGCTTGTCAAAAAGTGAACTGTGGATACAGTTACAGTCACGTGAGCTTAGAAGGCATGAGTTACAGCGGCCCAGCCTGACTGTTAAAAGTTGCAACTCCTCCCCTGCCAAGTGAGCCCTGCTGGTTCCCGGGACACATCACAACTTTGTGTCTTCAGTCACTACGTGCCATCTGCTCTGCCCTTTCCCTTCCTCTCCTGCTCTGTCCTCTCCTGCGCTGCTGATCTGACTGCTGGGAAGAGACCGCCTGCAACGAGCACTGACAGTGCCTGTATGGAAGGGGACACCAGGGTCCATTCCAAAGGTGTCTCAGCTGTGCTCTCAGTGCCGCGGCTGCCCAGGCTACAGAGAAGGGAGACTCACCCCCGTCCATTGCGGGGCTGCCCTTCGACACCCGAACCCCAAAGCCACTGTGGGTGAGCCCCGAAGAGCAGAAGGCCTCTTGTGAAAACAGCCCCTATGGCTTCCTTTCTCTGCGCTCATCTCTCAGGCACAGCTCGAGGATAAACACACAAACACCATCCATCTCTGTCAGAAAGAACCGGGGCACAGCACCGTACACACAGCGCCAAAAAACATTTTTCCCCACCCACCCCACCGCCAAATAAACAAAAGGAAATCTGCAAAGGCATTGCTCTGACTAAAACATACAGAGGAGTTTACATTAACTAAAAGAACCCAGCTTCTCTGTTTAAAGCCTCAGCATTAAGAAAACTGTCAAGTCAGTGCAGTGAGTCAGGACTTGGTTTATATTTGTGCAGCTAAAGGGCCTGTTCCGTTGATTCTGCCTGAGCAAAGGAATAGGCTTCCCTGAGAAGTACGGAGTCTAACCTTTAGCAAGACACTCGACTTCTTGTAGCTTTCAACTGAAATGTTTCAGCCTCTACCCATAGTACCTGCAAAAAATCTTGGGGCCGAGTTTCTGTCACCATATTTTGGTATATATCCATGACGATTTTGAGACTTCAAGAGACGGCAAAGAAAACTCACAGAACAGAAGAAAACATTTGTAAATGATGTATCTGATAAGGGACCTGTATTCAGAATACATAAGGAACTCTTGCAACTCAGTGATAAAAAGATAAATGACCTAATTTAAAAGTGGGCAAAGGATCAGAATAGACATTATTTCAAGCAAAGTATTTGAATGGCCAGTAAGCACAAGATGCTCCCCGCCATTAGTCATCAGGGAAGTGCAAATAAAATGCATAATAAGGTACCGCTTCATTCCCCTTAGGATGGCTACAGTGAGAAAGACAGTAACACATATCAGTGAGGATGTTGAGAACTCAGTCCTCTTACACACTGCTGCTGGAAATGTCAACTGCTACAGTGTATTTCCAAAACAGTTTGTCCATTCTTCAAAATGCTAAACACAGAGTTACCATATGACCAACAATTCCACTCCTAGGCATTTCACCCAAGAGAAATGAAAACCTACGCCACATAAGAACTTGGGCATGAAGATTCATAGAAGCATTTTTCATAATAGCCAAAAGTGGAAACAACCTAAATGTCTATCAACTAATGAATGGATATAGAAAATGAGTTCTATCCATACAATGAAATATTATTCAGTAATAAAAAGGACTGAAATACTGACACTGTGGATGTGGGTGTTCCGTGGATGAACCTTGGAAACAGTGTGCGAAGTGAAAGTAGGCACTCACAAAAGATCGCATATTTTATGATTCCAGTAATATGACATATGTAGAAGAGGAAGAAGAGAGAGTGATTGCTAATGGATATGGGGTTTCTTTTGGGGGTGATGGTTGTACAATCCTGTGAATATGCTACAAGTCACTGAATAGTACACTTAAAATGGGGGAGTTGTATGACATGTGAATTATATCTGAAAATGCTGCTTAAAATGTATTTTTTTAAAAATAGACAATGTGACGTGTGCACAACTCAAAGCCACAGAGTACTTAGTGGCGTAACCAGATTGGCTGCTCCCAATTCCTGTTTGTAAATAACTAGTAAGATCTGTAGTAGAATTGGTATAGGTATAAATAGGAATTGAGATACAGCATAGACATGGGTTTCAAAATCATTGTTATTATTACTATTATTACTGTCATCTGTATTGAAATAGTTTGACTCAAAAAACATTGCAAAAATAGTACAGTGATCTCGCATATACCCTTCTCCCAGCTTCCTCCAGTGGTAATATCTTATATAACTATCGTATGTTAAAGGCACACGTTTTAAATCCTAGTGCTCTCCCCCTGTTCTTTATAGCACGTTTTTCTGTGATTGAGAATCTACCATCTGTTTTGTTCCTACCTTTAAGTTTGCCAAAACAGGACAGGACCTCCTTCACTACCAATACCACAAACAACACTGCTTGAAATTCCTGAGTTTGTCCCTGATGCCCATAAAAGGTAAGTTGTGCCGCGATATCCCCAGCCTCCTTGGAAATGGCCTTCAGGAGGACAGAGGCCTGTGGCCAGATGCACCACAGGCTGCAGAGCACAGTCTCAGACTGAGGGGCCCAAGCCAGAGAGGGTCTCCTGGGCCCACCACTGACATCTGAGCTGGGAGCCTTAAGAAATAAGGGGGAGAGAGAGCAAGTGTGAATAAGGGTGTGAAAAGCTGCACTTGCACATATATCCCAAAGGTGGGAAGTGAGAAATGAGGCTGATGAAATGTCAAGTAAAGAAATAGTAAGTCAAAGCAATGGATGGGTCATGGCCGCCAAACCAGATCTTGGGAGCAAGCAGGGACAGAATGCAACCTTCAAATGGCTGAATGCAAACATGAGAAAAATAAGAAAATCACTGGCTCTGTGTCAAGAGTAACAGCCAACCAATTCTAACTGCAAAGCAACATGCATAAAATGCAAGGAAATTTTGAGTCACTCAAGTTGCTTTGAATAGGAGAATACAAACTATGAGCGGCTTCCTCCAAGGGAATTTGCAGGGTTCTCTTGCCAAGCTTTCCTGAGGCCACTGCCATGCCATCATCTTATAGAAGCCTTTAAAATTCAGCTAAAACTCAGACAACCCAACGCATTGCTAAACCACGCTTTCAAGTCAAACGAATGTGTGCCCCACCTATTCCATCTGCACTGTCTTGAACTAGTTACTTACCCGCTATGAGCCTCAGTTTCCTCATCTGTAAAATGAGAGTACTAGCAAAAATTAAGAATGGCACCTAAGTAATAGCACAACAAAGTGGTTGTGAAGATATGTGAGAATAAGCATAGAGAGCACTCAGCGTAGTACTAGCTAGAAAAATAGACCCAGTAAGGAGTGGCTATAATTAATTCGGCAGCATTGCTTGTCCATGAAGAAACTAAACCAAGGCATGGTCTTAGAGGATCTCAGTTCCTCCAGGTGAGGATTCCCAGTATCCCCTATGAACCCACCTTGATGGCTCTCTTATTGTGTCATTGAGACAAGAGGAGTGCACTAGGCTTAGCAGCATTTACCTCTCCACTGATATGTCCCCATCTATTTCTGGATGATAAACGGCAGTTAAAAGAGTCTTTAAAGACATTGCAAGTCTAACAGCCTAGATGAGGACTGCTGGGATCCAGAGAAAACAGAGACCACTTCCCTTACTGCCACCCCATCCACCTTGGAAGCAGCCATGAGGAGAGGTCTGGGAATGCTGCGTAGGTGACATTTCATGTGGCCAGAGGAGAGAGATTCCTGCAAACCAGTCTGAGAAGTGCAGAGACTTCAGCTTTAAACCAGAGAATGGAAAGAGCAGAGGCTTGACTTTTAGTTATGCGGTCCCTCTGTCCTTCTGTGTATTGTCTCATTTCTGTGTACCCTTTACAGAAAGTAAACTCCTCAATTCCATTTATATGAAATATCTGGAAGAAATAACTCCATAGAGATAGAGGCAGAATTGTGGTTGCCGCAGGGCAGGAGAGAGTGGGGAATGGGGAGAAGTGTTTAATGGTACATGATTGTATTCTGAGGTGTTAGAAATATTTTAGAACTAGCTAGAGGTGTTTGCACAATATTGTGAATGTACCAAGTACCACTGGATTGTTCACTCTAAAATGGTTAATTTTATGTTATGTGAATTTCACCTCAATAAATTAAAAAACAACAACTCCCTGGGAAGATGTCTCTGATGTTCTGCTCTAATTGTTTGTCTCTCACTTTCTCTGGACCTCATGCAGACCAGGTTTTCACCTCCACTATTCCACCTGAATTGCTGTTGTTAATGTCCTTGTGACCTCCATGATGCTAGATCCCATGGTCACTTGTAGCTATGTGTGGCTACAAAGGAAGTTGGAAAGTGTGCTCTTTATTCTAGGCAGCTACATCTCCAGTAAAATCAGCCTGTTAGCAAACAGAAGGGGGGAATGGACAATAAAAGAAAACTAGCAGTCTCTGCTAGTCTTTTTAAGGGTAAACCATTTAAACCCTAGAAACAGAATGTATAGCCTCCAAATTTGGTGGGGGGAGTTAGAGGGAGAAGCATATTTAAAAGAAAAAAAAAAAACTAGACTAATTCAATAGAAGATGGGAAAGAAAAAGAAAAGGAAAAATTTTGATAGATAGGAAACACAAAGAGTGCAGAAACAATTCAAAGATATAAATAATCACAGTACTATGAATAAATAAATTCACTAAAATGCAGAGATTCTATCAAATAATTGGTCCATTTCATCTAAATTATTCAATTTGCAGGCAAAGAATTGTTCATTATATTCCATTATTATGCTTTTAATGTCCATGGGATCAAGAGTGATGGCCCCTCTACCACTTCTGATATTAGTAATTTGCATCTTGTCTTTTCTTAGTCTGGCTAGAAGCTTATCAATTTCATTGATCTTTTCAAAGAAGTAGTCTTTGGTTTCATTAATTTTATTGTTTTTCTGTTCTCTGTTTTATTGATTTCTGCTGATTTTTATTATTTCTTTTTCTTTTCTTTCTTTTCTTTTTGCCTACTTTTTATTTAATTAATTCTTTTTTCTAGTTTCCTAAAATGGAATCTTAGATTATTGATTTTAGATCTTTCTTCTTTTCTAACATATGTATTCAGTGCTATAAATTTCCCTCTAAGTACTGCCTTTGCTGAATCCTACAAATTTTGATGTTATATTTTCATTGAATTAAAAATATTTTCTAATTTCTCCAAAACTTCTTTCTTTGACCCATGTATTATTTAACTGGGTGTTGCTTAATGTCCGTATTTGAGGGCTTACCAGCTCTCTTTCTGTTATTCTATTCTTTTAAATTTGTTAAGGTGTGTTTTTATAGCTTGAAATTTGGCCTATCTTGGTGAATGTTTCATGTAAACTTAAGAATTTGAATTCTGCTGTTGAATGAAATAATCTATAAATGTTAATTAGATTCAGTCGATTGGTACCACTGTTCAACTATATCCTTACTGACTTTTGACTGCTGTATCTGTCAATTACTGATAGAGTGGGATTGGTGTCTAACTATACATTTGTCTATTTCTCCTTGTAGGTTTATCAGTTTTTACCTCACATATTTTGATGTCCTGTTGTTAAGTGCATATACACTAAGGACTATAATGTGTTCTTGGAGAATTTACCCCTTTGTCATTATGTAGTGCCCCTCTTTCTCCCTGATGATTTTCCTTGTTCTGAAGTCTGCTTTAAGACAGAGGTCTTTATATTAGAGACAAAATCAAGATAAAGTTCTTTGCTATTTACTAAAGAATCAACTAAAGAAAATTTTACACAGAAAGGCTGAAAAGACAAATGGTAAAAAGGCAAAACTAACCAAAAAGATCTGGTATAGTGATATTAAATATCAGATAAAATAGAATTTAAAATATAATTCAGTAAAATTAACAAAATTAACAACTTTAATTAACAAAATATAATTTAGTCTAAATAAAGAAGGATACTACGTAATAATAAATATGATACCCCACCAAAAGATATAGCAAGCATAAATATTTATGCACCTACCAACTTAACCATAAAATACCTAACATAAAAATTGACCTGATTACAAGGAGAAATTAATAAATCTACAAGCATAGTGGAAGATTTTAATACACTCTTCTAGAAGGAGCAAGCAGATATGAAAGTTGTAAGAATATATAAATTTGGGGGCGCCTGGGTGGCTCAGTCGTTAAGCGTCTGCCTTCAGCTCAGGTCATGATCCCAGAGTCCTGGGATCGAGCCCCGCATCAGGCTCCCTGCTCCGCGGGAAGCCTGCTTCTCTCTCTCCCACTCCCCCTGCTTGTGTTCCCTCTCTCGCTGTGTCTCTGTCAAATAAATAAATAAAATCTTTAAAAAAAAAAAAGAATATATAAATTTGAACAATATAATTAACAGATTTAATCTCAAGGATGGATATATATATCCCTGTGCTTACAAATAAAGAGCATGTTTCTATTTTTCAAAAAGACATGAATCAGTTACAAAAAATGACCATGCACTAGTACTTGTTTTTCTGTTCAGAGAATATTAGACTCTAAAATGCTGGTTCCATGATTCCACAATATCTGCTCTTAAATAGGAACAGGTAGTATCATTGCAGGAGTACGGATGAAGTTAGTCAAATTTAAGCATCCAGGGCTGCTCATATATGTTGTCTGAAGGGAACACAGACTCAGAAATGAAGCCTCCAAAAGAATTATCAACCTTTTCTGAAGAATTAGTATAATTTAAAACATGTTCTCTGATAATGCAATTAAGTAGGGAACATTAAGTATGTTTTTAAGCTATAACATTTCTTAAAAAAACAACACAAATCACAGTTCTTCTCACCATTCTCAGGAAGTAAGTCTTTAAGTCACTTTGATCCACAAGAATAGTCCTTTTAACAATCTAAATATCCATTCCTGAGTCATAACCATTTAACTCCATATTCTTATCCATTTTAAAACTTTTCTTCTTCTCTAGCTTAAGTCAGGAAATTGCCAAAGAAGCAGGGAAGTGCTGACTTCTCTCTCCTTCCACACCTTGCTCTCCTCTGTCTCTGCTTCCCTCCAGCTTGCCTCTGGGCGTGCAGAGTTGGAGGTGGGAAGGAAAGAGTGAAGAGTAGAGAGGTAAGAGTCAGGACACCTCCTCTTGACTACACAGACCTAACCTGAAGATGGTTATGGCAGATGCCCAGCTAACTACTTCCCCCTTAGGGCATTTTGTAGTCTCCTCAGATATGGTCCCAGTGGGGTCCTTGGAATGCAGAGTCCCCGACAAGGAATCTCAAGTCCTCAGCAAGAAAAGCACTGACTCTTCTCAGTCAGATACTATAATTCCTCTTTCCTGGGCAACAGTGCCCCCCATCCTGAGGTCACATGGCTCCTCCACAGTCCTCTTGGGTGGGATTCAAAAGGGCCCATGGTCTTTTGACCATGTCATGACCATGTCTGTCATGAACCAGATCTGGTCCCTGAGAAGTGCTTACTCATCCTCACTCCACTGAGAGAGGAAGGACTCCTGGTGCCACTGTTGCTCTCAATGTGGCTGCCTCAGTCTGATCCAGCCACCGCCCTCCCGCTAGTTCTCATGCCCTAAATGTAGCAGGCATAGTTCAAGGCGCTTGCGTTCTTCTTTCAGGGCACCCTCTTGTTCCACAAGCAGAATCCCTCTTGTTCTCCACTCCCAGACGTGGGGTGGGTTCGGATGGGTGGAATGCATGGTTCTCTGACATCTCTACACAGACACCTTCTATTGTGTTGGCCTTGGACTTGACCCCTCTAAATGGACGATGGACAAAGGGTACCCAGATGAGTTGTGTGCCACTCTCTTTGAAAGTCTTGCATAAGCGGTCTAAACACCGTTTTGGAATCTGGGGCACTCGACCTTTTGCTCTGAGCCTTTGAAGCCAGAAAGAAGGCCATCTTAATAGCCTGTTACATGACCATCATTATTATTAAGCAATGAGACGAATAAATCCAGAAGGGAATCTTTGCCTTAATGAGTCTCCACTTCCAGAAACACGTATGACACATCTGCAAGGTATTCTTAGGTTTACTCACCTTAACTCCAAGGCACTCATGTTATGAGAATACCAGGAAGTCATGGCAACAGGGAAGGGAGATCATTTGGAGGCAAGAGAAGATCTAGTCTTTTCATCTTTCCTCAAGTCAAAGCCCATAATTTTGAACAATTGGTTGGCATTTTGAGTTTACAAAGTGCTTTCTTCTTTTTTTTTTCATTTTATACTCACAGTGACCCCGCTGAGTCTGTGTTATTATCCCAATTTTTTTCTAAGAAGTAGTATATTGAAACTCAGAAGACTTAATTCTTATTTAAAGTTACACAACCGAAAATAAATTAAAAAATAAAGTTACGCAGCTGGTTCATAGCACAGGAGAACTTGAACTCCTGCCCTCTCTCCGGGAAAGGACACTCTAGGCTGCCTGCATAGGAGGCCCACACAGTTTTAGTTTCTTCTTACCAACAAGTTGAGATGGAGTAGATTTTCAGAGGGCAGATTCCAAAAGAGCAGGCTGAATACTCCTGCTAATAAAACCTATCATTCAAATCAAGAAGTTCCACTAGGTAATCACATATATATTTGGAACTATATATTGCAGAGTCTCTTAGATATATGGTTTTCTAGGAATACATTTGTCATGTCTAGTGTCCTAGCTTGTTTCTGAGACTGGAGATAAGTCTCAGAAAATATTGGTCTAATAAGGGAGAAGCAGTAAGCAAAAAGCTCCAGATAGGGAGTGCTCCAAGTTGGGTTGGACACAAGTTTTGATTAGTTTGTGATTTATCACATGTTATAAAATATTTTCCCTGAATTTCATGGCCCCAGAGTCTTGTGACTACTTACAGCAATCTCCTTCCTGGCTGGAGCAGTGAGGAACAAGTAAGTGACCTCACCTGAGAGTGAGAGAAGGAATGCAGGATGGCATCACCAGTGTGGGATGAGACCGCCCGCCTCCCTGATGTGTCCCTAATAAATTATTTTGTCAGAGGACGCGTTCATGTGATGTGTAAGGCAGGCATCAGGACTCTTGCTACTAGCCTATTCAGCCTGGAGCTTTTACTGATTGTCAGGCGAGTGACAACCAGGAATCCTTAGCCGAAGCAACAGAGCTTCTAGCTATCTTACCATAATTGTGCTTCTGTGTTTTATCAGAAAAGAAATCAATTTTTTGTATCTAATTTAATTCCAATTAGAGGAAGGGAATTCTATGAATCTATGTGGGAAACCACTTTTTTAAAGTTTTAGCTGCCCAGACCGCAGTCATTTATAAAACACCTCCAAGTAAAAATAAATGAGAGGTAGTTTGATCTCACAGGTATTCAGGGAGTTGATGCAGGCCCAACATACATGAGCTGGAAGCAATTAACTGAACTGCTCAGAAAAGGGAATTTCAAGTACTGAGCATCACAGAAACAGCCTGAGATTAAGCAACTGGGACTGTACCAAGGTTCAGGAGCCTTTCTCTCTGTGCGTCAGTTGCCCCATCTGCAAAATGGGACTACCATGGAGATGAAAAAGCACGGGAATCAATCAACTGTTTCATAAGGTTTCCTCAAAAGGTTACAATTATGATTCTGTGAAATTCCCTGACTGAACCGAGGGAGAGAAAGGGGGAGGTATCCGGATCTTGTAAGAGGCAGTGACGTAGTGGGGGAATAGCTCGTAGGAGGGCTGCCTGGGTATGATGGCGGCGCAGCCACTCTCATGGCCATGTGACGTGGTCAGAGAGATCACTTACTCTCCTCTGCCTCAGGTTTAGCACCTGTAAAGCCTCACAGGGTTGTTATGAAGACCAAAAGAGTTCACACATACAGTGTTAGAACAGAGCGTGGCACAAAATAAGTACTTAGCAAGTATGAGCTGTTATCACTCTTCTTTCTCACTGATGCAGGTGTACATAGATACTCTTAACCTGCGGGAACATATTCAAGATGGCGGCAGAAAGAAGGCCCAGGCAGCATAGTGGTATCTGGACTATAAAAGTGAATTTCAGTTATATCTAAATACTTGGTTTGGCAAAAATCAGGATTTGATGCCCTACGACACACACACACTGTGCTGGGCACTCTTGTGCATTACCTTTGATGTTCTCGCGGTACTGCAGGGTAGATAGTAAGACAATTATTACTCTGATCATTTTGCAGACAAGGAAAGTGAAGTTAGAATAAGTCATCCAAACTCGCACGGTAAGCAACAGTTTCACACCCACGTCCATTGAAGCTCCAAAGAGCCAGGGTCATTGCTCAAACCTGCTGTCTTCTCTGTAGGCCTGTGCAGGGCCAGGCACTCTGCAGGACGCTTGTCTCTTGCCAGCGCCTCCACCCCCACAGGCCTGCAGGGCGGGCATTACCATCTCTACTTCTCAGAGGGCTAAACTGAGCCTTCTCCTTGACAGTGCAATGTGCTCACCAGGGACAGTGAGGTGGGAAGCATCTGACATTTTTCAGAGTAGGAGTTGAGATGACAGTGCTGAAACACACTCAGATATATTTATTTCCAACCACCCCAACTGGCACTCTAGCACCTCCTTTTGAATAATGAGCCTCATTCAAGCTGGAAGGATGACTCATCGCCTGTCAGTGCTAACTGGTGAGGCTTGCGGACTGCAGCCTGAGGCTCCTGGAGATGGTCCAAGGACCCTCTCTCCTTAGTGCCAGGGGGACACCCACTTCCCCTCCCCGCATGGATGTGTCTTGGGGCTTAAATAAGTGCCCCCGCCACTTCCAGCCACCACCCTGCTTGGCCCCAAGAAGGCAACGCAAGAGAGATGCACACACAGCCTAATTACCCTAACTAACGGCCTGTCACAGCACAAGAGACCGTGAAATTTTTACCTAGGGGTGAGCGCCCGGGCTTGCATGTTTATTTTTAATTATAACATCTCATAAAGTTACAAGAAGTTGGAATTTGCCTTGCTGTGACATTTAGGAATCCCAAATCCCCTTGTGTTCTGTTTATTTTGGGTGAGTCTTTTCACTAGGCATGCTCCCCAGCGGAGCTGACCATTTGTGGTCATCACACATGTCTTGTTTGCTTGGCTCCCGCCAAGAGGCGGCTGGGTGCGATCTCTGGTTGTCTGTATCTGTTTGGAAGGTTCGGAGGCAATGGGCGTCATGGCAGAAACAGTGAGCTCTGCTCTCGACCTGCTTGCGAACTTGTGTGGTCCTTGTACTTCCCCGGATCTTTCGGATGTGGTTTTGAGGTGATGGCTAAAATGGATGATTTCTAAAGATGTTGAGATAATCTAATCTATCCTGTGGCTCTAGAAACATCCACACCTGAGACTTGCCAAGGGGAGGCTATTCTGTTTAAAATCCTGCAGAAAGAAATATTCCCCAGCCCCTCTCTCCCTGGCCTTTCACAGTTAAGACATTCCCGGAGTTGACAGGCTTTCTCATAATCAAGGTTCTTTCTTAAACATTCTCTTGTTAACACCCTTTCCACAGCATTATCTGTGGTTTTCATAAAGTCTGAGCCTATTTATTATCATCAACCTGTCCTTCTGGGTTTTCTTTTCCTCCAGCTCTCCCCACTTCAGCTTTCTCCTAGCCTGGAGTCTGCTTCATTACTTGCTCATGCATCCAGAAGATACTTAAGACTTGTTTCTCTTAAGAGGCTGCCCTGTGCTGAGGTAAATGGAACATTTCTCAAAGAGTGTTCCTTGGAACACCAGTGACCATGAATATGAAGAAGTAAGTGCTCTGAGAAAAAGCTCCATGGTAAGATACATTTTGGAAGTGCTGGGCTGAATAGAATGAAAGAAGCATCTCTAGCCTAAGAAGCTGAGATCCCCTTCTTTGCCTGTTCAAGCTGTAAGATCAGGAAACCAGGGACAGGAGAACTGCCTGTCCCTGCATAGTTACCTCACCTTACACATAAGAGAGGAAAGTGAAAGACATTTTCTCCATCTCCCCCCTGGGTCAAACCCCATCTCATGCAAGGGACATCATGGAGGAATGGACACAATCAAAGACTTTGGAGGTAAGTCAATTCCCAGCCTTGCACTTTCTCTTTGTGTGATATTAGGTGAATTCTCCCTCCATGTTCTGTAACCTTATCAATGGACTAAAGCTAAAAATACTTGCCTCGCAGGGTTGTGGTGAAGAATAACTGAGAAAAAAACAGAAATAAAGAACCTATGATCACTCAGACAACTCCAATACGATCAGAACTGAAATCTAAGCCCCCTAATGACCAACCGGGTCTCCTTTCCCCATTTGAAGATGGGGTTGACTCCGCCCTTCTCATCAGAGTCCCTCCTGTCCTCACTTCCTACACAGAGGTGGTGTCCAGACCAGCCAGACAGGCCCATTTGAGGGATGCAAAGCCTGACTTTGGATGGCATTGACGGCCAGTCCTTAACACAGGCAGGAAATTCTGTGGCTGGGCAGCTTGTCGGTAGACCCACAGCCCGTAGAGACTCTGGAAGTGGAAGATGGCGGGTGTGCTCTAGAAAGTGGAAAGGAAGTGCGCCCATTCCTGATGTTGGCAGACAGAGCTGCAGCGGTCATCCTGGCTCCGGGAGAGACGGGGTGTCCTCTAGGGACCAGTCAACACTCATTCACCCCCTCCAGTCTTTAAATGAGATGGAAACTGGCAGTCCTCAAACTTGTTTTACTTGGCTTCCTCAGTGGTTTTGAAAACTCATGTTAGTTGCCAGGAGTTTAAAGCTTAGAGAATACATATAAAAATTCAGGTCTGTGGTGTTTGGTTTTTTGTTTGTTTGTTTGTTTTTGTTCTTGTTTTTAATCTAAGTATTCCTACATAACAGCAATTGCCCAGGGTAGATGCGGTCCCTTAAGAGATGGCCAGGAGATCTGTTCTCCCACCTTCACCCTTCCCTCCCATTATACCTTATCTTCTGAATGTGTGCCTCAGTGGCTTTTCCAGGTACCAGAGTTTGAGCCCAATTCATTTAACAAAGGCTGTACCAGGTACTGTGCTAAATGCTAGAGGTACAAAACAGACTAATGAGGGAGAAAGATATGCAAACAGCAGTAATAGCAACTAGGTGCTCTAACATTTACAGACAAAGGGCTATGGAAATCCAGAGGTGGGGAGGGCTAATGGCCTAACAATAATAACACCTATGATTTATTGCGTGCTTACCGTATGCCCAGCACTTGGCCTCCCTGAGGAGTCAGGGATGCTTCTCAGAAAGTTTTCCCTTCAAGAATAAGAAAATTGTCAGCTGGAGAAAAACATTTCAGACAGAAATGCATTATCCAAAGCCTTGTGAACTAGCCAGGAGAGTTCAGTGAACAAGTGAAAATACGTGCCTGCAGCCTGAGCTGTACAAGGGGCCGGGGTGCGGGAAGGGCCATAAACTTCATCTGGGGTTCGAGGGGACCCGAATTCTATCCTGCAGCCAATGGGAAAGCATCTGAATTTTAACGGGCTCCTCCACAGTCTTTCCTGAGTGCCAGCTTAGAGAAAGGTATAGGGTCAAGAGTCCTGAAAAGGAGGGACAAGGGATGGAGTCACCACTCTTTCTGGACCTTTGGGCAGGGGGATGCTGGGGTGCTTTAGCCTAGGGTGGTCCCCGCTACCCTCCACCCAACCCTCCTATAGGATATGTTCAGGGAATTCAAAGTGGCATATAGATTAGTCCAAGTCCAAGATAATGAGGAAGGTAAAGCTGGTGCCAAGCATACTGACAATGCTTTTGAAACCCAAGTGTGATTCTGTTGGTCATCCCCCTCTCCCCCAGAAGAGAGATCTGAGTCTTCCTTAACACCTATGAACAGACATCTTTCCTCTCAAAGCCAGGCACAAATACCTTTCACGAACATGTGCTTTCATTGTTGCTCCATCCAGCATCTCTATTTTTCGTTAAATCTTCCTTCCTTTGTGAATCATTTCTTTTTTGGCAACACCCATTTACACTAATATACAGAGGGGTCACAGGGCAGGTCGGGGGCCACTCTGCCATGCAGATTATTTAGAAGAAGCAACACGAGAGTCCTTTGGGAAATTCTCACATGGAACTAAATCAGAAAGTAATATCCTGTTTTGTCTGCACTCTGCACTAGTCCTCGTGTGTCCTGTAGTGGAATCCTGGAGTTTCTCCCCATTGGTTGAAAGATAAACAAACCACTGGCTCCCAGCCCTACCCTAGAGCTGTTCTAAGGAATTACACTGAAAACAAAGGGTCATCAAAACCAAACCAAAAGATGGAAACAAAATCTTAACCGAAAGTTCTCACTAGCTGTTGATTTCAATTCTTGGAGCAAAAATTTCGATTTTTTTTCCATGAAGGACAAACCTTTATATCAAGATTAGTTGACTCCCAAACTTTTCGTTTTAAGAAGATCCCCTTTTCAATGTCGAATAATTTCAAGAACTCCTCAGAATACTGTCAGTATCAAGCAGTGAGGAAAAAATACAACAAAAATCCACTACTAATTCAGTAAGACTTTTTAGAGGAATTTTAATTTTATTGATCATATCCATGCTTTTACCTGCCCATTGAAAGGTAGCAACACGCATAGCCGAGAGGTATCGCTCTTCTGTTCCGTCTCAAGTATCGGCAGCAGTTACTTGGAAAGCACATTGACTACGGAGGCCTTTGCAAGAATTCTTTCCCGCACTCCATCCCCAATGGGAGTCATCCACCGGCCGATTGAAAATCACGGAGACTCAGATTAAACAGCAAGGGTTCAGTGTTTTGTTTCTTTTAGGTTTGTTTTTTGTTTTGCCAAAGAACAGAATTCATTGTGATATCTGTAGAAAATGACTGGTGTTTGGTGAAGGTCCTATACACTGTGCTCTCTGTGTGCCTCCCTTCTGTTTGAATTACCCATGTCTCCTCGAAGGATAGGCCCTTCGAAGGTCTCTTCTATCATTTACTCCATCAGGGGATAATCTTGGCAAGTCTGCAGCTCCATGTTTAGTACCTACATGAGTACCGTATTTCCCCCCCAGGAGCTAATCCTCCAAGAAGAACCACGGCTATCTGGGTTTAACTCAAGTGGAGACACAGTAATGAGGCTGGAAAGGGCAACCCAGGTCATTAATGTCCCAGAATTCCATAAAGAATGTAGCAAAAAACTGACATTCATTATTTTATCATGTATTGATGTGCATTGTGTGTCAGATAAGTGAGGCAAAAATAAAAACTCTGGCCTCGAGGGTGTGCGACACAAGAGGTTGGAGGTGTTTTGAGCTGTGGAGGCACAGAGACCTAAGTGAGAAAGACTCCCTGGGAGCCACAGATGAAGTGTCACTGGAGTTCAGAGAATGGGGGGGGGCCCCCCTCACGGGGGGGGGGGGGGGGGGGGTGGGGAGGGGGGGGTCTGAGCAGGTTTACAAAGGAAGCAGTGTTTGAGTTGGGCCTTGAAATATGAAGACACTAGACAATTCTTTTTTTTTTTTTAAGATTTTATTTATTTATTTGACAGAGAGAGACACAGCGAGAGAGGGAACACAAGCAGGGGGAGTGGGAGAGGGAGAAGCAGCCCTCCCGCAAAGCAGGAGCCGGATGCAGGGCTCGATCCCAGGACCCTGGGATCATGACCTGAGCCGAAGGCAGACGCTTAACGACTGAGCCATCCAGGCACCCCCAATTCTTTTTTTTTTTAAGATTTTATTTATTCATTAAAGAGGGAGAGAGCACAAGCAGGGCAGGTGGGGAGGGGAAGAGGGAGAGGGAGAAGCAGGGAGCCTGACAAGGGGCTCGATCCCAGAACCCCAAGATCATGACCTGAGCTGAAGGCAGACACTTTACCAGTTGAGCCACCCAGGTGCCCCCTGGACAGTTCTTTAAATCTTAAATTTTAATTCTTTAAATTTAAAATTTAAATTCTTCAAATATTTTGTGGCTTGAGTCCAGAAATTGGAGTTTTGGGGAAATAGTCACTTAGCTTTCACTTAATCAGGAAAGACTTTTCAGGAGAGGATGGGGAAGGAATCTTTGAAAGGAGATAAAAGGCATACCCCTTTTACCAGCCAAAGTAATTAATAAGCTTCCAGATTGTATGGGCTAGTCACAGAGATTCAAGTTCCAGTAAATCTGAATGCGTGACTTTCCTGTTAGGGGCTAAGTTGTGCCGCTTCAAATTCATATGCTGAAGTCCTAACCCTCCATACTTCAGAGTGTGACTGTATTTGGAGACAGGGTCTTTCAAGAGGTAATTTAAGGTAAAATCAGGTCGTACGGCTGGGCCCTAATCCAAGGTGATCGGTGTCTTTATGACAGACACAGAGGGAAGACACGGGAGAACATGGGGACAAAACATTCATCTACAAACCAAGAGGAGAGGCTTCAGAAGAAACCAGCCCTGCTCACACCTTGATCTTGGGCTTCTAGCCTCCAGGACTGTGAAACAAGTCTCTGTGGTTGAAATCCCCCAGCCTGTGACACTTTGTTATGGTGGCCCGCGGAGACTAACACATTCCCTATTTTACAGCTGACTGATCTTAGGCTTATAACGCACTTTTGACTACATATCCTTATGCCAAAACCACTGGCGTTTTACACCAAGCACCTCTCTGGCTGCATCTTTCACAATCCATTCCTGCTTTCCACCCCACCAGCAGCTCTCCCGACTTTCACACTTCACACACTCACTCACAGCACCCAGCCCCCTGGAGAGTCCTGCACTCACAAGGTTCATTACCTGATGCCTTTGTATTTATCTTCTTTGCCTGGAATGTCCTCGTGCTCTCTTGTTTATTTGGGGAGTTCCCTTTAATCCTTCAAAACTCAGCTCAGAATCATGACCTCTGAGTAGGCTTCTTCCCTGGCCTCTTCTGCCCAGTATTTAATAACTCCCTCTGCTATATTCTGAACACAATTACTTATTGCACTTACGGTGGTACTTCACTTTCCCAAATACTGAGCTCTTCTGTGGACTGTGTCTGACTCATCTCTGTAGGCCCAGGACCTAGCACAGAACCTGGTACACATCAAACACTTCATAGATGCTTATTGAATCAAACAAGTAATTGGATAGGTTGTCATCAAATAAATTCACATTTTTACAAGCATTGTATGTGCAGCAAACTCTGAAGTTGGAACATGAACGTGGATCTTTTCACTGGAAATTACATTGATACAGCATGTAACTACTTACCAGACACTTTTACTATTATCAAATATATATGGCAGGTACTGAAAGTGACCTTAGATCCTGGATCAAGCATCTTCATTTGTAAAGGAGAAAATTTAGTTGAAGAAATTTATCCGAAGTCCCATAGCCAGGCAAGTGGGCGATGCAGAACTAGAACACCGATACTCTGACACCTGACCCAGTGCTCTCCCACTTATCCAGATTCTCATCGTTGTTTCAGGCCTAGATCAGATCTCAGCTCCTTCGTGGAGCTCTTTCTGATTGCTCCACTCCATGCTAATGCCCCCCTTCTCTGAAGTTACCATTAGTCAGGCCTATGTTGGCTCTAGATCTTGCTCCCTCAAGCTCCGTAGGTCTCTTTTCAGAACAAGTTCTAAAGTCCAGAAGACTTAGATCAAAATCCCAGGTTCTTATCCTCCAACACACACACACACACACACACACACACACACACTTGCATACTGACCCAGAATCAACTGAGGTACAGACTTCCATGAAAAGAGATTTCTGGGATGATGATCTCTCCATTCTGTCAACCTAATCCTGAACTAGTTCTTCCTCCAGATGGGTAAATACAGGTTTTAATATGCCTCCTTCTGATGGAGCACAAGGTCCAACATTCTCAAAAGTAGAGTCCATTGGAAAGAATATTTAAGTGCTCCCGGAAATTTATGCCCTTCAGGTCCATCTCTCCACTTAGAAGTGGAGCAGCTAGCCCAGGCTTCTCTCCTCCATGCCTCTAGGCAGGTGTCCCATATTGGGAATTGATTCATGGGGGCAGTTCAAGTGGGCAATCTCCTGTTTTTCCCACTCCACCAACAAAACCACAACATATCTCCTACCCAGGAGACTTTCTGGATCACCCCATCCTCCAGGAACACTGAACAACACTGCCCTTGGCAGGGGAGGTGAGACATCCTTGTGATCTTTGCCCACCACTTTCTGAAAGAAGGAGTGAGAACTTGCAGGACCAATTCCGTCTTCAGGCAAGATTTCTTATAAAAATCTATGTTCAGAGAAAGAAAGTACAATTAATCAGTCCACCATAACATAAGCAATAAGAATTTTGCAGGGGCAGTTCAACAACTAGATATATTTGTTTTCCAAGAACTGTATTTAGTATAGCCAGAAATAAATGTGAAAGTAGCTTGAAGTTTACCTAGATAAATTGTCATTGCTTTTAAATAAACAAATATTAATTCTCTCATTCTCCCCTTGATATCTTGAGTGGAGGACAGGGATGATTACTGATGTTTCCTTCATACCTTTAGCATACACATACTTTACAGTAGGCATTTGGCCCTCAAAAACCATCTGTTGGACAAAAAAAAAAAAAAGGGAATGAATTGATCAATGAATTTTGTTAAGTTGCTCTTGCTTCTATCATCTCTCTTTATCTAATTTCATATTCATCATAAAACAATTTCCTAAGTTGCTAGATCAACTGTTCTGCAGTGCAGCACTTAGCATTTCCCTGGTGGATCCATGAGCAATACCAGTCTACTCATTCTGATTTTCCCAGTCTTTAGCTTTATTTCTGAGTATGTTTGATGGTCGACACTACTAATCTGTTTTAAGACTGCTGAATTTAGGGGCACCTGTGTGGCTCAGTCGGTTAAGCGTCAGACTCTTGGTTTCAGCTCAGGTCATGATCTCAGGGTCCTGAGAGTGAGCCCCCATGTGGGGCTCCATGCTCAGTGGGGAGTCTGCTTGGGATTCTTTTTTTTTTTAAAGATTTCATTTATTTATTCATGAGAGACAGAGAGAGAGAGAGGCAGAGGGAGAAGCAGGCTCCCAAGGAGCAGGGATCCCGATGTGGGACTCGATCCCAGGACCCTGGGATCATCACCTGAGCCGAAGGCAGATGCTTAACCATCTGAGCCACCCAGGCGCCCTCTGCTTGGGATTCTTTCCCTCTGCCCCTCCCCCAACTTGCGCACTCGGTCTCTCTCTCTCTCAAATAAATAAATCTTAAAAAAAAAAAAAAAAAAGACTGCTAGGTATTACTGCAGTGATAATAATGATAAGAGTTAGCATAAATAGTCTCAGATCCTGTGTGCCAGACACTATGCTAGCTATTTTACATCTAGTATTTTACTTAATTTTCCATACGCTCTAGAAGGTAGGTTCTCTTATTTTCTCCTTCTTAATCTTAAGGACAAAGATGTTAAATTACTGGCTAGCAAGTGAATAAGCCCTCCCTTGAACTCAGAGATCTTGCGTTCTCTCTCTCTCTTTGATTCTAGAGTTTAAGCTCTTGTTCATTGTGCTATACTCATCTCAGTAACGGCAAAATATAGGTTCACAGAACATAATGTCCTAGGCCTATGAAGTATATGCTATATAGATCCACCTTCAAAAGCCCTACACTTTCTGTGTAATTATTTAATAGCACTTATGGCCTTTGGCCAAGCCACTTACACTTCTTTGCCTACACGCCATTCTGATGCATAGTCCATGCTCATTTATTAGGATGAATGTAATCCCGCCCTATAAACCTCAGTGATACATTAACTTACACCCTTGAGTTCTTCAATATGGATCACCAGCTTGTCTAATCCTAAGAACTCTATCTTTGAAAAAGAATTGCCAAACCCCATTACCAAGGATATCTTCTGGTTTAAAGCCATTATTCATTCATTCTGGAAAATATTCAAGAAATTTAAACCAAGACTTTGTAGGAAAGAAATGAATTGATCTTGTGTCTCTTTTGGGCATCATCCATTATAATGTGGTGAGTTTCATTATTACATTCTTACTTGATCCCACACCAAGTAAGAAGTTCCAGATAAGCTTCCAGGTGTCATGGAAAGAAAGCATTACAGAAACTTTCTGGTGTTTGTTGTTGTTGTTGTTTTTAACTTTTCCCTCGGCATGAGGTGCCTTCCCATACAGCAGACAATGTTGTTAAGCTTCATTGTTACCATATAGCATTGTTTTCATCACTGATTAATTATCATTTCTCTGGAAGTGCTAAGTTCTAGAATTTAGAGAACTATTAATTTTAAAGAGAGCAGTGACAAATCATAGATGACATCCATTGTTTTCTGTTTTCTCCAGCCAATTTTTCTTTGTTAAGAGCCAACTACTACCAGTCGAGGAGTCTACATATCCTGTCACTTTCCCAAATGAAATTAATTCCTGGTCTAGAAGTTGATGGATAATAAAATGTCCTAAGGGCGCCTGGGTGGCTCAGTTGGTTAAGCGACTGCCTTCAGCTCAGGTCATGATCCTGGAGTCCCGGGATCGAGTCCCGCATCGGGCTCCCTGCTCAGCGGGGGATCTGCTTCTCCCTCTGATCCCCTTCCCTCTCGTGCTCTCTGTCTCTCATTCTCTCTCTCTCAAATAAATAAATAAAATCTTTAAAAAATAAATAAAAATAAAATGTCCTAAACAGGACATTTTTTAAAAAGGACATTAAAAAAAAAAAAGAACAGATTTAAAAAAAAAAAAGGAACTGGAGGGGCGCCTGGGTGGCTCAGTCAGTTAAGTGTCTGCCTTGGGCTCAGGTCATGATCTCAGGGTCCTGGAATAGAGCCCTGAATCGGGCTCCCTGCTCAACGGGGAGTCTGCCTCTCCCTCTCCCTCCCCCCACTCGTGCTCTCTGTCTTTCTCTCTCTCAAATAAATAAATAAATAAAATCTTAAAAAAAAAAAGGAACTGGAATGTCAGCAAAGCAGAACAATTTGTTTGTGATCACTGAGAATTGACTGCCACGAAACAAGGGGAATTGAATATTGGAGTACGATGTTTCAAAAATGCACAGAAACCCCAGCTCTTCCGAGAGTGCTAAGATTGAATCTCATAGGTCAAATGAATTTTTCTAGAAATGCTTGAGTATAAGAGAGAATTATGATTAATGTTAAGGTAGCATAAAATTAGCACTGTCATTTCTGCCTGGATTAATTCTTTCTTAAATGCATTGTTGTGTAAGATCCAGGAAACTGCCTGCCTGGACAGTATCCACATGCGGCTGCAGCCTGTGCCTGGATCCCCGGGGAGTTACTTGCCCTCTTTCCAGCGCTGGAGGGGGTTAGGACCTGGACCGAGACAGAGGCTGCCCAGCCATGCAGGGCCCGGGGTGGCGAGTCAGGAGAGACAGGCCAACAGAGGCCCTGCTGGGGGATTGACAACCCCAGCCCCTTGCAAATTCATGCTGGTGGAAGACCTCAGCCATCTTTCCACTTTCCTCCTTCTTCTCTGAAATCCCTTTATTGAACTGTTACTGTTCATCCTCTAGATAAAAAGGCAAGATGCACAAAATTAAGGAACATGGGGAAAATGACACACATTCTAGAATTTTATACAGTTCTGTAGTTTTAATTTCTCAACTTCCATTTTCAAAGCATGCTCAGTAACCTCTTTCAGATCATTTCATAGACTCGTCATTAGATATTAGGTCCAGGGGCGCCTGGGTGGCTCAGTTGGTTAAGCGACTGCCTTCGGCTCAGGTCATGATCCTGGAGTCCCTGGATCGAGTCCCACATCGGGCTCCCTGCTCGGCGGGGAGTCTGCTTCTCCCTCTGACCCTCCTCCCTCTCATGCTCTCTGTCTCTCATTCTCTGTCTCGCAAATAAATAAAATCTAAAAAAAAAGATATTAGGTCCATAACTGCTGGGAGGCAATTCTCCATGGGTCTCTTGCATGTCTGCACATCTTGCAAGGAGAGGCATTGACTATCCTTTGTTCTTTCTGGGCCACCTTTTAAAGGGTATGTGTCCAGCAAACAGCCTTGGAAAAATATCTCCCTCCAGAGCAAAGGGCAGGCATGCTTACTGCTCATTAAAATAGATACCGCTTTAAAAAAATAAAATAAAATAAAATACCGCTCATGAAGAAAAAAATTTGTAACTATGTGTGGTGACCGATGTTAACTAGTTGTAGTGATCATTTCCCAATATATACAAATATCAACTCATCACATTGTATTCCTGGAACTAATATGTTGTATGTCAATTATATGTCAATTTTTTTAAGTGTGAAAAAAACTAAATCATTGAGATTAGTTGAGAAGACCCTCCGTAGTTGCACAGGACCCTAGTGAAATGCAGTCATGGGAGCCTGGGAGGGAACACAAGGTTAGGGGCCTTTCTCTGAGCCTGCATTTTGCAGATTTTAATTATTCATGTGTGATATCTTTAAAACACTTGTATTATTAAAAAAACAACAAGACATGGGCTCCCTGAGCTCCAGGTCCCTCCCCATAAGGAAACCTATGTGCACAGGCATCTGTTTGGCCCCATCTGCGTGACCCCCTTGCGACTTGAGCCAGGGGAACGGACGCACATGCGTAAGGGCTCACGCCTCTTGCTGGGCCGTCCCTCACCCCTCACCCCGCACTGCTCGTTGGGCCCTTGCTGGGCCGCCCTTTCTACCTCCTACCAGCATCCAGAAAACCGGCAGGCTGACTCAAAAGGGTAAAATCTCAGAGCTTTCACAGTTCTTGGCAATAGCCTGGCGGCTGGGACGCAGAAGCCGCTGGATAAATGGTGGCCTCCTCGCGTCAGCTGCCCTCCTGCGTGTCCTGGTGGGGGCTGGTATTTCTGGGGTCTACTTCCCAGTCAGCCTCCCAGTGTGGTTCTTTCCTCTCCTCCCTGCCCTGCAGGCTGGTCCTTTGCGTCTTTTTAGTTAAGGAAGACATCTGCCTTGATCCCTCATGTTTTGTCCACTTCACGGGATCTCTTGCCCTTCTACAGGCCTCTCAGGCTTCGCCTGTTGGAAGTCCTATCATTATGTGTAGTACCAACCATATCTGGTCTCCCCTCTGGTTTCCAGCTTCTCTGCCCTCCATGTGGCCCTCCTCCATCTGCCCCAGATCCAGGAGGAACATTTCAGTTAGCCATGCCACCAGAGGCCCTTGGTGCCGCCAAAGGGGTGAGCGTTCCTGCCTACGACGCAGAGGCTATTCTCCCCAGGCTACAGCTTGCAATAAACATGGTCCCTTACTTTCTTTGTCCTTCGTATTATTTGCTGACTAATATGTCTTTCCCACTGGCCCATAAGCGTTTGGAGAGCAGGATGTCACACTCCTTTATACATGCCCCTTACAGCCTAGTGCTTTTACAAATAATAGTCACTAATGAAAATGAGTTTTAATCTTACCTATAGAATTAGTGCAGGCATATAAAATCATTACTATCTGTGACCTTCGCAAAGAAAAGAGGAGGGCCATTCTGTCACACAGGCCTTTTTGTCTCCCTTGCCCTTCCTCGCATCGCTATTGTGATTGCACCTCCCCTGCTCACACAATCCTTTGGCAAGAGCTAGAGAAGACGGCTTTGTGGCCGAGGCGCTATTCTGGAGATGACTCGGAAGCAGGAGTGGAGTCTCCAGATGAGCGGGATGGGAGTTCTGAGCGGCCCTGGAGTAAGCCCATGGTCGGTGGAGGAAAGCAGTGAATCGAGGATGGTGGGGGGGTGGGGAGCGGCAGGGAAGAGCTCTCAGACACACCACGTGAGGGTGTGCAGACAGTGGGACAGACTTTAAGTGACGAGGAAGGCTCCAGGCTCGCGTTCAATTCCTGTGGGACGAGGGCAGCGGGGATGGAGTGACGGCAGCACCAGGAAGACCTTACTTAATCTAGCTTTTATTCTCCAGGGCTTCTCGGGGCAGAAGAGTGACCGTGGAGGGAGAGGGTCTCAGGAAACTAGAGTGCCCTCTGCTCTGCCTTCCACCACCCTTCCCCCACCCTTGGCCTTCCAAGTAGGTTCACCAGGCCAACCAAGCCCAAACCCTGCTGTTCCCCACTTTCTCTCCAAGAGAGTGTCAGGCTGCAAGAGCGAAGTAGGGCCCCGGGAGAAGAGCTGCTCCTTCCGCTGCACTGCTTTTCACATGTTGGAGATGAAGTCGCAGGGCGTGCACAGCATCTTCATCGTATTTTCTGATGTACCTGGCACAAATGCCAAAGACAGCTACAAGTAATTGCTCTCCAAGCTCCAGTGAACTAGAACATCTTCATTTAAATCATGCATAGCCTGGAATTCTTTTTTTTAAAGGAGAGAAAGATGACTTTATGTGGAGTTGCTAGGCAGCCAGGCGCTCGGGGAGCTCAGCCGTACATGCAGCTTTGCAGAATCTCAGCAGGAAGGCACAGTGTCCTCTTCAAAAAGCTCTCCTTATGCAACACTCGCAAGCTTCCACCACATCCAAAAATGTAAGCTCCTCTTGTTTTTAACTACCCACCATTCCCACACCCCGTTAACCAGAGATAAACCAGAAGATGATTTGTGTTACCAGCTCCCCTGCACCACTGAGGGGCTTGATGCAGCCCAATCTTTGGGCAGAACTCTGGTCAAAGTACGGGAAGAAATGACCTTTTAAAGCGTTTCGCTTCTTGCCTTACATGAACATGGAGAAATTTTGGAAAATGCAGAGAAGCATGAAGCAATTAATAAAAAAAGAAAAATATGATAATCCCACAACTCAGAAAAATCAATGGTAATTATGGTGATGTTTCCTTCTATAAAGATATGTAACAAAACTGGCATCACTAAATACTCAGGATTTAACACAATGCCTAAAAAAAATTGTTGGCACTTGTACCCAACAAATTATTTTAATGAGTGATTTTATGTCAGTTTTTTCAATGAATATTATATATAGGAGTATTTTCACAGTATTAAAGATCTTTAATGTTTGGTTAATATTTTGTCATATATATGTATTATAATCTACTTTCATCTTATCTACTCTTATTAGGCATTTAATTTTTTCCTAAATTTTAGCTAGTTTAAACAATGCTGTTATGAAAAGCCTTTACATAATTCTTGGCCCATTTTTTAAATTTCTTTAGAACAGATTCCTAAAAGTAGAGTTATTTGACCAAAAGGTATGGATTCTATTTAATTTCTTAATAGTTAATCATCAAGATGCTTTCAAAGACACTGGTAATAACTTATATTTCCATCACAGGTTATGATCATTCCTGTCTCACTACACTTTAATTAGCATATTAATTAGTATATTGCCATTTTTTATCTGTCAATTTCATTGATATTTTATAAAGATATAATTTGCGGTTAGAAATCGATACCTTATTTTGACTTGATATTAAATATTTTTTTACATTTTGTAGCCATTTACATTGATTTCTTTGTGAATGGTGAATTAATAGCCTTCGTGGACTCTTTCCCTCCTAGGAAGGGGACCACGGAGAGGCATGGACACCAGGAGGCAGGGGTTACAGGGCCATCTTCAAGCCTGTCTGTCACAATCAGCTCAAAGTCAGCTTGAGATTTACTTGAGGCTTTAGGAGTCCTTGAGTAGTCTAGCTCAAGGGATAAATGTACTGACATCTAAAAAGCCAAGAGGAAGGCTTTCTTTTTAGAGCCTTGTCACGTGCTTGGTGCTCCTCATTCCACCACCCTTACAGACGGAGCAGGGACAGAAAGGGATTTTTCACCTTCCACCAAGTGAGAGTGAGAGCTCCAGGCACAGCACTCCGAGAACTTGACACGTGTCCCCTGGCTTTTGGGGAGCACAGGTTCTGAGAAATGAATCCCACCAATCATATGGGGGCCACAGGGAGGTGTCCTGGCTCCTGCCTGAGACAACCGCTTGGAGAGGTGATGGAAGGGGTCGAAAGGGTGGCCACCAGATACCCAGGGGCTGAGAAAGAATTAGAAGTGGCTTGCAGAGGAAAACCATGGTGTGTGCTAAGAACCTCCCATCTGAGAGCTCCCCATGAAAGAGACAATCAGCATTGGAGACGGAGAATCAGCATAGCTGGCTGGTAATCATCCCTGCCAGCCAGCAAGACTAGTCCTGACTTGATCTCTCCTCCATCGCCCTCTTTAACTCCAGCAGAGCCAGAGCACGGGGTAAATCAAGGAGTAGAGGAGCAAGATCCCTAAACAGCCAGGAAGCCTATGGCTTCCCTCTGTTCTACTACTGTAACTCTCTGGGCCTGGTTGAGAGAAGAGAGGATACAGTTTTAAGTGAACACTACATTGGACAGTGTAATCACTAAAGGAGAGTGCTCTTACCATTAAAGTAACCAAAATGCATTTTTAAAAATCCAAAGGTAACTAGAAACTTCTAAAACCTTCCCATGTTTTCATCCAAGGGATGGAAAAGAAACAGTCCTCAAGGCCAGGGGTCAAAGGTCAACAGTGGGGAAGAATAAGGTTATTTTCGGCCTGTGCTCTATCAAGTTGAACTTGGTCAAATATGTGGCAAAAGGAGGACCCCAGGCATTTCTCTCCCTTTTAAAAAACAAGTCTGTAGCTATTCTAATCTGTTTCTTTTTCTAGACTAAATTTCTTAGAAAATTCCTAATTAGGGTTTTTATTAGAGTAGGCCAGGACTTTTAATTTAGAGAATTTACTTCTCCACAATATACATGTTGCCATCTGGAATACTGTATCTCTCCTTTTATTCAATTATTTTTGGAACCCAGCAAAATCTAATATTAGTCATCCTCATTACGTCCTACACAATTATTATTGGCTTTAATCCTGTGAATTTTATGGTTTGTTTTTATTGACGTTTCTGTTGTTGCTACTACTGATGCAGTGTTTTTCTCTCATATCTTAAAACTGGCAATTGAGTTTTAAATTAAATATAGCAATTTGTACATTTAAATTGTGACCAACCACTTTACTAAATTTTCATTAATTTTAAGAACTCTTTAGTGGATTATTTTGTACTTCATGGGTGTATAGTTAAACTGTCTGCAAATAATGGTAGATATGTCTTCCCACATTATAGCTTTTGTTTCTGCTTTGCATTTTACTGCATTGTCAAAAAAATAGAAAAACATTATCAATGGTGATATGGATCAGATAGGCCTTGTTCTTTATTTTAACTGGAATTTTTTCTAGTGTTTTAACCTTGAGAATGATGTCGGCTATTGTCTTTAGAAAGACTTCCTTTGTGTGTTAAGGAAGTAAAATGTTATTCCCAGTTTTATAAAAATTAGGTCAAGAATGGCTATCTAACCTTTTTTGTCAAAGGCCTTCAGTTAAAGTTATTTAAAGGCCTCCAGGGAAAGACCTTTTAATACCCAAAATAGCAACTCTTGCCAGCGTTGAAACACTCTGGTTTATGCATAATTTAAACTTTATATTATAAATTCAGTCTATATGCTTCTGTTTTGCCTGAAATAAAGATACAAAACATTGTCGGCTTTTATAGATTTTTAAGGCCCATGTAGAACTAATAAATTGACCAACAGGACTCCTAACCACTGGAGTTGTATATACATTCACTTTTCAGAAAAGGAGAAATGATAGATTTTTTAAAATTCCATAGTCATATTAATAGCGGCTAACATTTTCAGCTCTTGTGGGCATTTATGAAAGAATATGGTACCAAGAGGAGCCCATGGATGTTCACTGAGAATAACACATATCAAATTAGCCAACTTACTTTTTTATAAAGTTCTAAAATGAGAAATACTTGGTAGACAGAGTGAAATCTGGTTTTCATAAATTCATTTACTTAGTAAAGCCTCTCTTGATGTTCTTGGTAAAATGGAAAAATGTGGATTGTAGTATAGCTTTGCAGCTATTTGAAATTGGAGTCTAAATAGTGGTTCTGTGCTCCTAAGAGGAATTATCAGGAGATTCTCTTAATCCTTCCCTTTCAATATTTTTGTCAGTTATTGGGATGAAGGTATAGGAGGTGAAGCGTGCCAAACTCCAAAATGTCACAAAGCTGCAGAAGAGAAGAAATCAAATGGCCAAAAACAAATAAATAAATGAATAACTTACATGATCTTAATAACTTGAAACATAAGGTGGAAATCTAAAGAAAAAACAAATCTTAGAAAAATGAGTATGTGCAAGTGACCAGCAGATGAGTATCATACAAGAACTGGAGGTTGAAACGACTGACTTGCTTGTTTACACCAACAACATCAACAGCAAACATTTTTTTTTTAAAGATTTATTTGTTTATTTGAGAGAGAGAGCATGAGGCAGACAGAGGGAGAGGGAGAGACAGAATCTCACCAGCAGACTCTGCACTGAGCAGGGAACCCAACGAGGGGTGAGATCGCGGGACCCTGAGATCAGGACCTGAGCCGAAACCAAGAGTCGGACGCTGGACCCACTGCGGCACTCAGGCGTCCCTCAACAGCAAACATTTCTGAGTGCCTTCAAATGTGAGGCTTCTGGTCAACATGGAGTGGCTTGATGTGGTCCTGGGCTGGCTCCCAGGAAGCAGACGGTGGAGTTTAGACACCAGGATGGGTATCAGGAGTGCCCTTGGAATCAACACCTGTGGAAGGTCAGGGAAGGAAGCAGGAGCAGGCAAAGGAAAAGCCGAACTGATAAAGGCCCAGTAACTGCCTTGGCCAAGCTCCTGAGGAGTGTCAGAACCAGAACGGCTCTGCAGAAGTGTCCCAAGTTGGCGCAAGATGGCCCAGCCTCTGTACTCCCACATTAATCAACCCTTGGATGTGGGCCGCCGGGGGGAAGGGGCACGACCTTGGACGAGGCGGCTCTCTGCAGCTGAGGCAAACCCTGAAGGGGCTGACAGCTGAAGACTATCTACAGACAGCGCTGCCAGCAGCTGGGTCAACAAATCCTTCAGGGAAGGGGTTTCTGGGCCATGAATCACAGTGTCCACCACAGTGGGAAACCCCAGGGCCTGCTCCAAGCCCGTAAGAAATACTGGGGAGAATGTATTTTTTTTTAATGCTTTTAATACATGGTGAAACATAAAAAAGCAAGAAAGGGTGCCAAAAATGAAGAAGGAACTGACAGGCAAATCCTAAGAACCAGATACATGCCTTAGGGGGACATGGGTTTAAGCTCACCAAGGAGGAAATTAGAGCGTTAGTCTCTATTCCTAGTCATCTACCAGAAAGGAGAACTGCCAGCTCATCTCTTGTGTGTGTGGTCCAAATCTGTACTATCCTCAAGGTGAAAGAACCCTAAAAGGATATATTAACGTAAAAATTAATCTAAAAATGGTCTGTGCATAAATTAAAAACACCCCGTTGATGTCCCCACCCTCAGCATACCTGAGGATCCAGTGGTAAACAGCACCAGCCAGAGGATGAGCTCACATGCACAATGAAGGCCATACAGGTAAAAACCTTCAAATGCCAGGATCTACAAACTTAGAGCATTCTGAAAGAGACTTCAAGATACATATGCTTAAAAAAACAACAACAACAACAACAACAAAATCCAAAAAGCAGATCAACTGGAGAAAATAACAAATAGAAATTCTAGAAATTGTGAGTACAGACATTGAATTTTTTTTTTAAAGTTCAACTGATGACCCACTCACCACACCGTTAAAGAGGAAAAGGATTAAATTGGAAAACTGATACGTACAGATCACCTGGAATGCAGCCCAGAAGGATAAGAAATGGAAAAATATGCAACTGTCTACTCTGTTCAATTATTAAATAACTAGTATGTGCCAGGTGTTGTGCTAGACATGGGGCAAGAGTCAGAGTGACTCAGGAGATTTATGTTGGTGTCACCAAAACATGCTCTACACTTTTCTAATCTATGATCCGTACAAAATAAAGTGAAGAAAGTAAATGATAAATAGCAAGAAAAGCTATCTGGTAATGTGGTCTGGGGCTCTGGCAAGCTAATGAGGAAGCATTTGTCCCTCTCTCCTTTTTTACTGGTTAACCAGATCTGCAACAATGTGCTCCTTTCTGTACCCCGCAGTTTAAAGCTGGATGTGATAAATTAGGGAGAGTCCAGACTCAGGAGACAAAAATATTGAGCAGCCTAGAACATACATCATCTAAGAAAAAGTTGAAGCGTTCTTAGCCCGGAAGAAGAGCATACATAGGTGCAAAACCTTCCACGACGTTCCAACCCCAAAGCGTGATTCAGTTTAAGGCTTCCGTGGCAGAAATGAACCATTTACCGCTTTCTTTCCTCCAGTTCACAGCTGAACTCCAGTCCCAGCCTTTCCTGCGGGTTGGTGAGGTCACGTGACCAAGCTCTAGCCAGTTGCCTGGAACTAGGAGCACCCGCGCTGCTTCTAAGCCTGGACGGGAGAAGCCTCGCGCCTGCCTGTGCCCTCTCTCGCTGTCTCGCTGTCTGTGGACGAGGTGCAGAACACGGGGGCCTCGGAAACCAATGTTCAAGGTCGGAAAGCCACAGTATGGGAGGAGCCGTGGTCCCCGAGTAACTGCATGCAGGAAAGCTTCCCCCGATTAGGCATGTTTATTTCCAACCTGACGTGATTAAGAAATGCACTCTTAGGGGCGCCTGGGTGGCTCAGTCGTTAAGCGTCTGCCTTCGGTTCAGGTCATGATCCCAGGGTCCTGGGATCGAGCCCCGCATCAGGCTCCCTGCTCAGCGGGAAGCCTGCTTCTCCCTCTCCCACTCCCCCTGCTTGTGTTCCCTCTCTTGCTGTGTCTCTCTCTGTCAAATAAATAAATAAAATCTTTAAAAAAAAAAAGAAAAAGAAAAAGAAATGCACTCTTAGCCTACTTGAGCATTAGGCATTTTGCTTTTATTTATTTTTTCTAATACTAGCTCGCATTACCTTAACTAATACAGTTTCTTTAAATAGAATTCGCATCCAATTTTCACTCCCAATTCCTGCCTGATTTGTTCTAATGGAATTCTATTTATGGCAGTTCTGTGTCCCCTAGGGAAGCACTCTTGCAGGGAGAGAGCTTTGCCCCGGCCTTGAATTCTTTTTGTCGCAGAGCTTGGTGTATCATCTTGTCACTGCTCCAGATTCTCTCAAGAAGAGGGAAGTTTTTACTTATTCTTCTCCTCCAGAAATTAACTCAGACGTCTGCTCCTCAACCAAACCGAGTGACTTGAACCCTGGGACTCTTTCATGTTCATGTGCATATCCTTAAGCCCTATCACAATGCTAGGCATGTGGCAAGTAATTGTCGATTAAATCAATAATCAAGCAGTAGAGGAGCATCACAGATGTGAAGCTATGCCTGTGATCTCTGGTTCTTCATGAGAAAACGAAACAGAATTATCTAACAAAAAGAACACAGAGAGCTATGTCTGCAAACCTATATAAAACTATATCAGTGCAGATTACACACATCTATGTGTATGTTTGTATACAGAAGAAAACAGGTTGATTTCAAATCAGTTATTTCTGTGTATAAAACCAACAGCCTCTTTTTTGTTGTTGTTCTTTTTACACGATCAAGGAAACCTGAATGTGTAGCTATTTTTAAAATACACTCAAGGCTCCCCCAAGCAAATGGTCTCCTGCTAAATTAGTAAATGAGTAATGGTAATGAGATTACTCTGAGAATAGCACATGTCAGAAAACTGTACTGCTCACGAACACGAAACCAGCAACCAGGCCTTTTAGGAAATCTTACTCTGCTATTGCACAAGCACATCTATTCAGCCCAAGGCCAAATATCTAATAGATCCCTGATTTTTATGAACAGAAGTAAAAATTTAGACAATGCTTAAAGGCAATGCCTTCCTACCTTTCTCTGGGATCTGTGCTGGGAACAGAAATAAGAGAATGAGAAGAAATATGGTGTGTCCCTTGTTGTTTTGAGAGACAAAGAGAAAAAGGCAGTGCTTGCTAAGTAAAAAGGGTCTAATTATGGTGTCAGTCAGTGCTGTAGAAATCTAAACCCACTCCTCTTTGGGCCTCCTGCCCCTGTCCTCCTGTATCCTCCTGAACTCCCGTGTCTCCTTCTCCTTACGGAAGATTTGTGAGGACAGAGTTATTGTTTACCACACATTTGATCCCAGGGACCTGGTGCCATCTGAGGCTTTAGTAAATGTTTATCAAATAATCTTGGCTTTTCCTAAAAGCATTAAGCCAATTGTGATAAACTCCCCCGTGGTTAAGAGTAGACTTGCAAGAACAGAGCACAAAAATAATCAATAGCCACACACCCTCTCTTCTGACTAGAATGTCAATTCCACAAAAACAGGAAGCTGGTCTTGCTCATGGTAGTAACCCCAACATGCACCCCGTAGGCATTTGTTGAGTAAATGCATGGCCTCACTCTTAATCCTTTGAGGAAATTCCACTCAGTAACATAGTTTTATCATGATGAATCCTTGACATTATCACTCCCCCAATTCACTTTGTTTGCTCAGAATTTGCCTGCTGGCTTCCTGCACTCGATTCACTATCTATAGATGCTGTAACGATGACTGCAAATTGCACAACATAGAAGAACACTCTTCATTATCACATGGCTCCGTGGGTCCCATGTCCAGGTGGGCTCAGAGCCTCTGCTGAAATCACTGTGTCAGCCAGGCTGGAGGCTCTGGGGGAGAATCCACTTCAGGCTCATTCAGGTTGTTGGCAGAATCCAGTCCCACGTGGTAGTAAGACTGTGTCCTCATTTCCTTGCTGGTTGTTGACCGAGGATCACACTCAGCTTCTAAAGCCACCCACATTCCCTGGCTCATAAACCCTTTCATCTTCAGAGTCAACAATGACAAGTCCTTCTCACACCTCGAATTTCTTTGGGCTCCCCATCTGCCTCACATCTCCTGCCTTCTTTTGTCACATCTTTGCCCTACTCTTCTGCTTCTAAGGGTTCATGTGGTTACAGTGGGCCTCTCATAATTGCCTGTCTTAATTCACGTGGGCTGCTATAGTAAAATCACCCTAGACTGAGAGGCCCAAACAACAAATATTCATTTCTTACATTTTTGGATGCTGGAAAACTCAAGATCAAGGCCCCGGGAGATGCCGTGTCTAGGTGGACTTACTTCCTAGTTCACAGACAACAGTCTTCTTGCTGTGTCCCCACAGAGCAGAAAGGGGTCTCTTTCATAAGGGCTCAGATACCATCATGAGGCTCCATTCTTGTGACCTCGTCACCTCCTAAAGGCCTCCCTCTAACACCGTCACTCTGAGCAGTAGGATTTCAAAATGTGAATTTTGGGGAGCACAAACATTCAGTTCATATCACTCCCCATTTTAAGGCCAGGAACCTTAATGATTAGGAACCTTAATTCCATCTGCAAAATCCCTTCACAACAGTACTGAGATTAGTGTTTGAATAACTGTGTAATGGGAATTCGGGAGGACTTCTTTAGAACTCTATGACACTGGGAGTGAGCAAACAAAGAAAATGCAGGGGTGCCTGGCTGGCTCAGTCATTAGAACGTGTGACTCTTTGATCTCAGGGATATGAGTTCGAGCCCCATGTTGGACGTAGAGATTACTTAAAAGAAAAAAAAAAAAAGAAAATGCCATAGACAGAAGCCAGTCTGTATGTAACCTTATCTCAGAAGCAACTTCTTGTTTCTTCTGTCATTTTCTGTTTGTTAGAAGCAAGTCAATGAGCCCAGCTCCTGCTCAAGGGGAAGGGACACACAGGCCTTGAGTACTAGTAGGCAGGGATCATTGGGGACTGTCTTAGAGGCTGCCTACCACAGAAGGGGAAAGTAATTACACTTTATTGTGACACGGCTGTTAAGAGCACTTGTATAATCATAATAATGTAAATACTGAATATACTGGATGATGTAAATAAAATTATCAACATCATACTGAGAGGAAAAGGTTATACAGTAGATAAATGTGTTTGGTGAGAGCGGAGGGACGAAAGAAAGCTAAATCCTCATAGTCAATCATGAGGAGTCAATATAAAATAGGTTTAAATAGCAAATCAAGGCAAAGCACTAAGTCTGTTATTTAAAGATAAGAAGGTGAAATGCCAAATAACCAGGTGAAAGAAGTGAAAGTGCTTCTGGGATGGTGAATGTGAGCACGAGGGGCTGCTCACGGAGAAGCCTTATGGGCCTCCTTGACTCTACACCACGTGTGCATATCACTTTGATTGAAAGAACGGGGAACTGGGGGGCGGGGGACGACAACAAAAAATGAGCACACAGAGCTTTCTCACAGAAAATTATTTGCGTCCAGTGAAAACAATGTAATGCATCACTAGCCAAGATGGAAAATCTTGGGCCCAAGCAACACTAAACAGGATGCAGAGAATGAAAAGACACGCTGTCCAGCTCGGTGGAGTACCAGAGATCTGTCCAACCACACACTGAAGCCAGCCTGCCCCACCCTTGAGGCCTGTGACAAGTGGCCAAAAATGCCAGCCCAGAACCTGCCTCTGTTTGCAACCACCCTTGTTTTCTGGTCTGGCTTAGCTGCTGCCTGAGGCTTGATTTTATTTCTAGATATCAGCCCCGCTTTCAGCCTTTGGAATTACTTTTATGTTAATTTTACAGCTTTGGGTTATTGGAGAGACGCTTGAGTCTGTTCCTGAGCCAAGCTCATTGCCACTGTAAGACCTTGCTCTTCTGCAGAAATGTACTCTGACCACATCATCTTCTGGCTGCCCCCTCCTTGGGTTCATGTCTCATCCAAATGTTTCCTTCTCAGAGGCTTTCCCTGTGGCAGAGTGGACCCACGCTGGAGGTACACCCTGCCACAGCTCGCATCCGTGTTGTTCACCTCTCCCCATCTCGTTTTATTCATAGCATTTGTCAGAATGTGAAATGACCTTGTTCGCTTACTTTTGCCTCTTTGTTTTATTTCCCATGGCATCCCTGAAGCCCACAACAAGTATCTGGTATCTATCAGTTACCCAATAGATAATTGTTGACTGGAAAAATGGATTGTGTAGTATATTCATTAGTATTTTCTGCAATAATGCGGCATAACAAATCATCCTAAAATTCAAGGTCTTAAAACAATGAGCATTTCTTTCTTGCCCATGGATCTATGGGTTTGCTTGAGTTCAGCTGATCTTGGATGAGCTTGGCTGGGCTTGGCTCCAAGCTGGGGGTTGGGCACCATGTGCTTCCTCATTCTTCTTAGACTAGAGGCTACCTAGGTCATATTCTTCTCTCAGTACACCACTGGAAAACAATAAGGCGAGCAAAATGATGCCATGCTTCTTGAAGCTTTGGCTGCAGTTGGCACACTATTACTTCTGGGCACATTGCACTGGTCACAGCCAGTCCCATGAGCAACCCAACAGCAATGAGGTTGGAAAGTAGACTCTGCCCACTATTATTCGGGATTATGACACTGAATTAAAAACAAATATACAGATAGGAATGTCTGTATTATTGCTGCTGATTAAATATTAATGCATCACAGAATAGTAAAGCTATAAAGAATTTGATCTTGTCCAACCACTTCATTTTGCAGAAGAGAAAATAGACCCAGAGAAGGGAGAGCAAGAGAACACCTTGAGTTCTATGGCAAAGGGGTGGACCTTTAATCCTAGGAAAGGGGAGGGGAGGATTAAGATAAATTATTCAATCTGATCTGCATGAACGAATACAAGAATGAATTGGACTGACAGAAAGGAGCCAGTAGAGAGAGAAACTGAAGATGCAGGAGAAAAAGCAAGGTCTTGGAGAAGGCAGGGGATGATACAACCAAATGTGTCAATGGAAGATGGGCCTTGGAAAGGAAGGATCCTGCCAGAAGGGAGGAGAGATTGAGTAGGTGTATAGACAGATTCCTAGGTTTTAAGGAAGGAAAAATAAGAGTTGGAAGAGTTCAGGTCTGTGATGTAAAGTACAACACTTCACTGCATGCTGTCCCATAACGAGCCAACAATAACACCATCAAGTGTAAGGTGATTGGTGATGGGCTCCCAGATCCCAGAACTCCCAGCTGGCTACCCCACTTCACAGCATTGTGGGAGGGTATTATATATAGTCTGTAGGGCACTAGCCTGTAGTCAGCACAAAGTCCGTGAGTGCAAGCATCGTTCCACTGGTGTGACCTCGTTTTCCACACTGAAGTGGGTTTTGGAGTCATTTGCTGAGAGTGAAGGCAGCAAGGGTTGGAAAGGTGGCTTCTGGTAAATGATGAAGGTTTGGAATCCTATCTAAGGGAAAAGGGGGGAAAGTGACCAAAATCACCTAGAGAACTGACCACCAACAGAGGGCCGGCTGCACTGAGATGAGACCACGAATCGAAGCAGTATCCACACTCATGGTTGGATGATTTCCTCTAGCACTCCTCCCTTCAGCCGTTTCTGGAGTGCTTTCTAAAGGCCACGAGAAACAGTTCCTAGTTCCAAACAGATTATCATCTAATCAATACATCTATAAAATGGCTTAATGACTAGGGAAAAGGCTCTGTTATAAGTCGGAACCCCACACTGAAAACTAAAGCATGGATTCATGCAAATGTAACCTTTGTGTCTCATCCGCCTGCACCAAATGTCACTGCCATTTGATTTTCTAATAAATTACAGACATATACCACGTTTAAATGCAAAGTTTAATGAAGTCAATAAAATACGAGCATAAAGCAGTAGAATTTAAACTCCATTCCTGTCCTTTACTACCTAATTGAGAGATACATGTCATTTACCTTGACATAATATTTTCGCAAAAGCCCTTAAAAGAGTTTCGGCTGCAATATTCCAAAAGGATCCCTGCCAACCACTATTATTTATGATAAACCCACGCATATAGATAGAAACATCTACATTGTTGCTGCTTTTTAACTAGTAAGTGTTAGTGTCACAGAATAAGAAAACTGTAAAGAACCTTCCTCTGGTCCAACCGTCTCATTTATAGATGAGACAAAAGACATGAGGAAATGAAATGAATTCTTTTTCAGAGGGCACACAACAAATTAGAGGCACAACAGAAATGAATCTCAAATGTCCTTTTCTTCCCCCACTCCGGGGGCGTTCTGGGGCACCAGCTGGTTCCTAACTGGTGCTTGGCAGTCTTGCCACGCAAGCGCTGCGGGTTGCCAGGACAGAGAAAGAAAAGAAAGGCGCCGGAGCACTAGTTGGGCACAGTGACATTGCCTGTTCACACCATCAGAGGAGGCCACGGGAAGCAGCCCGCCCCCTGGAAGCCGACCAGCACACATCTGCTGTGGTAGGTGCGGGGTCAACGCCGGACCCTCTGGAGGACCAACAGAAGCAGGGAGTCTGCGGCTCAAAGAGGCTTTCTGGCAAGCAGTAGGTATCCCAGCTAAAAACTTGAGTGAATATGGCCGGTGTGAGGGAGCACAAAGTGTCATTTGCCTCACTTTGGAGCCTTTATGAGGTCACTCAGTGCTTAGCTACGAGACAGCCAGCACGCCGTCCGCCCTCATCTTCGCAGACAGGGATGCAGACTGGTGAGGGGATGCTAGTGGGCTCTTTAATCATCTGATTGCCATCCTCTGCAAACGCCCTATCTTAATCCATGTCTGCTGCTACAATAAAATATTACAGACTGAGTCGCTTATAAACAACAGAAATTTATTTCTCACAGTTCTGGAGGCTGGGAAGTCCAGGAACATGGCCCCAGCAGATTTGCTCTTTGGTAAAGGGCCCAGTTTCTGGCTCATAGACAGCACCTTCTTGCTGTGTCCTCGCATGGTGAGAGGCGAGCAAGTGTCTGTCTACCAGAGGCACAAATTCCATTCATGATGCTCCAGCCTCATGACCTAATCACCTCCCCAAGGCCCCACCTCCTAATGCCCTCGCACTGGGCGTTAGGATTTCAACATACGAATTTCTAAACATCAGAGGTATTATATAAAAGATAACCATTTCTAAAATACTATGAAAATGTTACGGGGTGGGGTCGTGAGAGGTCTTTTTTATTTAACTTTAAACAATATTTATTAACTCTGTTGGAGAAGACAAGGAAATTACTGCGTCGCACTTCCTTCCTCTTCCTCCCTTCTTCCCACCTCAGTTTTCTTCCGTTATGTAACAAATTACCCCAGACTTGGTGGTTTAAACAACAGGAATGTATTCATTTACTGTTCTGGAAGCCAGAAGTCCAAAATCAGTTTCAAAATCAAGTCCAACATCAAGGTGTCTGCAGGGCCACCCTCTCTGGAGGCTCTGGGAGGGATTCCTTGCCTTGCTTCTCCCAGCTTCTGGAGGCTGCAGCGTTCCTGGGGACATGGCCGCGTCATTCCAGTCTCCGCCTCTGTGGTCCCAGGGCTTCTCCTCATCTGCCCTGTGTGCCGAGTCTCTCTGTCCTATAAGAATATATGTGACTGAGTGCAGGCCCTACCCAGATAATGGACATGATCTCTCCACCCTAACAGCCTGCATGTAATCACATCTAAAAAGTCCTATTGGCCATTTAAGGCAGCAGTCCCAGGTTGCAGAATTAAGACATGACTAACCTTTCCGAGGCATGATTCAGCTTAACACCATTCAATTATTCCTGTTCCAACAAGTGATGCTTTGTAATAGTCACATTCTCTTCTGTCTTTGCAATCCACACATTTTCTTAGTTCCACATTTAAGTAGATCGGATGTCCACTGCCAGGCCTTTATCTTCACTTCTCCGTTTCTGAATTCTGACTTTTGATTCGTCCCTTAGTCACTAGCTACTGTTATGCTCTGATTCATTGATTTCGGCCCTTAGACCCATCACATCTTTCCCCTGTGGTTGTTTCATTTTGCTCTGTTACTCTTTGCTCCAATTTCTGAAACTGTCGATCTCTAGCTTGTTTGTTTTCATCTGTGTTGTTTTCTCATAAATAATTTTTAGAGCTATAAATCTCACTCAGTACTGCTTTAGCTGGGTCCACACATTTCACATGTGTTTTCATTTGTTCGGTTTTAAGTACCTTGTGATTTTTCTTGTGGTTTTCCTCTTTCACCAGAGTTATTTTGTAACGCATTTACATTTTGCTTAATTTAGGAGTTTCTGAAAGGGATATGTTTAAATGTGTTGATGTTAAGTACGGTTTTGTTTATTTTCCCCCATAGTTCTGTTTGTGGCTTTTACTTTAGCCTATATTGTAAGGTGCATATATGTTTCTAATTAGCTTCTTGATCTATTGTTTTTTTACGTTCCACTTTTACCCTTATGATATTTTCCCCTTGAATTCCACCTTTAATATCAAAATTGCTATCAGAATTTTGTCTAGTTTGTATTTCTCCATACATTTATTTTCAAGTTTTCTGTATCCTTCGGTTTGAAATGTGTTTCTTCTAAAAAGGTATATTCACAGAACATGGTTTTTATTTTTTTCTTTCTTTTTATTTTATTTTATTATGTTATGTTAATCACCATACATTACATCATTAGTTTTTGATGTAGTGTTCTATGATTCATTGTTTGCGTATAACACCCAGTGCTCCATGCAGAACGTGCCCTCTTTAATACCCATCACCAGGCTAACCCATCCCCCACCCCCCTCCCCTCTAGAACCCTCAGTCTGTTTTCCAGAGTCCATCGTCTCTCATGGTTCATCTCCCCCTCCGATTTCCCCTGCTTCATTCTTCCCCTCCCGCTCCCTTTTCTTCTTTTTTTTTTTTTTTTAACATATATTGTATTATTTGTTTCAGAGGTACAGATCTGAGATTCAACAGTCTTGCACAATTCACAGCATTCACCACAGCACATACCCTCCCCAATGTCTATCACCCAGTCACCCCATCCCCCCCCCCCCCCCCCCCACTCCAGCAACCCTCCGTTTGTTTCCTGAGATTAAGAATTCCTCATATCAGTGAGATCATATGATACATGTCTTTCTCTGATTGACTTATTTCGCTCAGCATAACACCGTCCAGTTCCATCCACGTCGTTGCAAATGGCAAGATCTCATTCCTTTTGATGGCTGCATAATATTCCATTGTATATATACCACATCTTCTTTATCCATTCATCTGTCGATGGACATCTTGGCTCTTTCCACAGTTTGGCTATTGTGGACATTGCTGCTATAAACATCGGGGTGCACGTACCCCTTCGGATCCCTACACTTGTATCTTTGGGGTAAATACCCAGTAGTGCAATTGCTGGGTCGTATGGTAGCTCTGTTTTCAACTTTTTGAGGACCCTCCATACTTAGAACATGCTTTTTAAGTGAACCTTTTAAACTCTGTCTTTTGTTCGGTAAGTTAAACTCATTTGCATTTATTATTATTTGTATATTAGAATGTATTCCCACCACACTTTTCATATTTTCTATTTACCATACTTTCTTTCTACTTCCCTTTTCTCTTTTCCTGCCCTTCAAAAAATAGATAGGGTTCTCTTCTCCTGATTTGAAAGCTGCACATTCTATTTTTATTATTTAATGATTATGCCCAATTTAAGATCAAAAGTTGTATTTACATTTATCTTTCGATTTCTTAAATTATTAATGTCAACATCCACTACATAAATAAAACAAGTACTCTGAAGATATAAATTATTATTAAATGTTTGGCATGTTAGGACCATGAATCCAGTTGTGTGTGGTATAGTTTATTCAATTTGTAGTCTTTTTTTTTTTTTTTGGTAGTATCTCCTAATAGCTGTATTTCCCTGGTTAGTAATACGAAATGAGAGGAGGAGCCAAACTCTTGTTCCTAGTTGGTGTGCCTCTCCTTGTGTGCTTGGAGAAGAAATGGGCATGCGGCCAAAGTGGAAGACCCTGGTTCCACAACCTGACTCTCCCCATCGCTTTCTGTACCGCTCCTCTCCCCTGCCCCCAATGAGAAGTTTTCTATCTCGACCTCTATCATTCCCTAGCCCTAAACGAACATGAAGGGGGGGTGAAGTAAAGGCCCAGCACCACCCACCACCCTGCTGTCCGACTGTCGTGTTCCTCTCAGCACCGTGAGCACCCACAGTGGTCCCGATGTTGCCTGTGGACCCAGGCAGCACTGGGCCGGCACCGAGGGGGATTTTTGTTTTTATGTTTGTTTTTGGCTTGGGCTTTGTTTTTTAGTCCGCCAGTGAAGACACAGACAAAGGTCCTCAAATGTAAGGTGGGAGGAGAAAGAAAACACAACTGGGAAGCGCCCCAGCTCCACCCCCATTTGCTGGTGCCTCCTCCAACTCACCTGCTGCTCTCTCCCCCCTGGGGAAACAACCACTCCCTATCTCCCTAGGGACGGCCCAGTGTTTAATGTCAAATTTTCAGATTCATATACTTCCTTGCTACTTCCATGGCATCTCTAAGATTGAGTTCAGAGAAGGAACCAGAAGTAATCATTCTTACACCTTCTCCTTTTCATTGTGGGTGAGCTCCTCTAAAGTGTATACATGTTCCTTAATGTTGAACTTGGTTATGATTTTTCTGATAATTTTTATTGCATCTGATGTGACTTTTGTCTTTTAAAGTTTTCCCTTTTAATTTCCATTTCCTTCCTGATCTCTGACAAATTGGTATTTCACATTTTCTGCCATCTTATAATTTGTCAGGTTTCAAAAGACTGTAAGAGGAGTCAAAAGCATAAATCGGTGGATTTGGAAGAATATGTGATGAGTCGGGAGAAGCATTCCCATTCTGGGATCTCATTAAGATTCCCTGGGTTAGGTTAGGAAGAGAGTCTGAGAGGTAGCAAGATTTGTGTAGAACTTGTGGGTGTCTGAAAAAAAGAAGCTTGACAAGCAAATGATAGCACCTCCAAACAGGATTCAGGAATCTAAGAGGGGAACCCAGACCCTGGGAGACACAGATCCAGAGGAGAAAGTCTGGGTGCTGTGTCAGCAAAGCCTGGCCCGAGCTGCCTTACAGAATGTCCTTGTCCTACTGGGGCCTGAAAGCAGTTGAGAAATCCTGGACGGCCAAGAGTGGCAGAAGGTTGTTGGGGTCCCAGGCAGTTCCACAGGGGGTCTGGTGGCCTGGCATGGAACTAGAGCTTCAGATTAAATTCCTGGCACTTGAGAGGGAGCAAGGAGATTCTAGGAACCTAAACAGTCTTGCTGGTAGGAACATGCAACAGCTAGTCAGCAATCTACAGAGACCGATCACGGACAAACACAATACAAATAAGGACAAGGCACAGCATCATCCACCCCCAGCGAGAACTCAGGCACAAATCCAGGGCAAGGGACAGGGGCGGCTCAAATCAAATGAAACTGAGTACCACAGTCTCAGTGGCATGGAGGCTCGCCATAGGAATTTCTTTCTGTTCTACAAACTCAGATTTTTTTTCCTGCCCCTTGATTGGTGCTCTGAGATTATCCTATGTGGCCTGGGTAATGTGGTCTGCCACATATGGGAAGCACTTCCTTATGCCTCAGCTAACTCCCTCTAAGGAGAAGGCAACAATCTCTCCTCAGCTTGAATTCCAAAGCTGCAGGGATTAAATCCTATTGGTCAAGGGAAGTCTGTGTTTCTTTCTATGTAACTATCAACGTAACTGTACTAGATCCTCTTTATTCGGCCAAATTAGGAAGAACGAGCCTTTTTAAAAAGTATAATTCAATGTAGAAGTTAAGACAACCCCTGAGTGATGCCTTTGAGTTCAATAAAGCCTTCGGACCCTTAGTAGAAGAGGAAGAGCTGTGAGGAGAAGGCTGGCAAAGCCGTGAAAGCTTGCAGCGGTGACTTGGAGGGACACAAGGTTGCATGTCCGCTCATTTCATTCCTACCTTAGGTGACATTTGGGGCACTTATGAAATGTATGGCATTTTGCATACACTTTGCATACGGTTATTCATTTATTCCTTACACAAACTGTGAGCTAGTGACTTAACCCCACCGATGGCTCAGGAATTCACTGGTAGAGACAAAGTGACCGATGCCGGTCCAGAGGGGTCGATGACCCACCCAGATCTGCAGGCCTCCTAAGACTCTTTTCTTAACCATTCAGCTCGTCTGCCAGCCCAGTAGGGGTTCCCCCCCCTTCCCCCAGTTCAAATTATCCCAACAAATGCAATGTAAAAGAAAACTATCCGGTTACTCAGGGACACAATCCTTGAAAATGTATTTATAATTCAGGAAGAGGAGGCAGGGGAGGGCATTCTCTCCTAACCATGGTAAGCAATCTGTTCAGTTTCCAAAGCAAGAAGTTTGATTTTCTTTTTATCTGGTTTTTATGTTCAGGGGAATATAAATGTCAGGAATCAAGCATCCCCTCTGGATAATGGAGTAATAAATAACTTTCATACCATTTTGCACAGATGCTGTAACTAAATTAAGACCAGGAAAGATATAAACAACTACAGCAACAGACCAATGATGAATCTATTTTTAAGAGCAACTGTTAAATTAGAAAGATTGGTCAAATTAAAAAACTTAGAAGGAAACAATTTAGGCATCAATTCTAAGAAATTCAAAGGAGAGCCAGAGCTTGAGTAAGTGAGCAATCCACTCGGCCCAGAAAGGGCTGAAATCATTTCCCCGTGTTTAGCAAAATACCGATTAGTTTTAAGGCATTAAGGAGACTTTATACCTTGGAAGACTTAAAATATTACTGGGAATAGAAGAAAGTATTTCTGAAATAATAAAAAGTGTATACTGTAAATAAAAAACAATATAAAGAATAATATCACTTATCAGTCCTTAAGGAAATTCATACTTAAAACTGAGATAAAAATTTATCCTAAATTGATTCAATTTTATCAATTTAGCTAATATTTTGAACCATTCCAACACAGTGATACCACTCCCGGGTATTTATCCTAAAGTAAATAAATACAAAAATATCAGTAACAACAAATGTTCAGTGAAGCATTATTTAGTAATAGCAATATACTGAAAATGGAATCAAAACAAAGGAAACTAATAATTTGCTCAGTAACCATTATTTGTCACACGTTATCTGGGTACTTTACTTAGGTTATTATATTTAACATAATAATCTAAGTATGCTTTTCCTAACTAGGAAATGATATCAAAGAGGTTAAGTTATCTGTGAAAGATTAGACACACGCAGAGGATTTAATATTTAGTTAAGATACACACATACATAATTGCCTCTATGGTATAATGAAATACATAAAATTATATTTACAAATGGGCATTGAATAGAAGATGCAGACTGCTAATATTTGGTAGAGTAGTGGCATCATGACTGCCTTTCTGTGGTTTTAAAATTTTCCCTATTCATTCATTTATTCAAGAATACTTACTGAATGCCTACATCAATGAGCAAAATAAAATTCATGTCCTTGTGGAGATTACATTCTAGTAGGGGAGAGAAATAATGGATAAATATATACATACATTACATGAAATCAATTATTGATAAATACTGTAAAGAAAATAAATCAGGGTGTAAGGACTGAGAGTGCTAGGTTACTCTTTTTAGCAATAGTGGCCAAGGAAGTCCTCCTTGATGAGATGGCCTTTGCACAGTGAGTGCAAGGGAGTAAACCACATGGAAATATGGAAGGGCATGATAGGCATGTACAAAGGCCCTGAGGCTGAACTAGAATGCCATACAGACATTATTTAAAAGATACAGGGCGAAGTTCATGTAGTAATGTTAAGTAGAAATAGAATAAGTAAAAAGGCTACAAAATTATAACCATTACCTAATGATTATGTAAAAAAGCACACAAAAAAGAAAGACATTAAAGTTAAAAGTGATGGGAGTTATCCTGGTATAAATGTGGCTTTTGAGCTCTAGATCCAGACTGCTTGGGTTCAAATCTTAGCTTTGTGCTCTCAGGAAATTTACATAGCTTTTCCGTGCCTTATCTGTGAAAGTGGGGGTAATAATAATAATAGTATTGCTTACAGGTACTTTAGTGTTGTTGAGAGGTGTAGTGGGCAGAATAATATGCCTATAATGTGTCCACATTCTAATCCCTGGAAACCAAGTGTGTTACCTTATATAGCAGAGGAAAATTAAGTTGCAGATGGAATTAAGGTTGCTAATCAGCTGGCCTTTAAATAGGGAGGTTATGTGGGGTTATGAGCTGGGCCCAGTACAATCAAGAGGATCCTCAAAAGTGGAAGATGGAGGTAGAAGAAGGGAGTCAGGGGAAGAGATGTGACAACAGAAACAGTGTTAGAGAGGTGCCATGTGGCTGACTTTCAAGGAAGAGGCCATGAGCCTAGGAACATGGACAGTTCCTGAAGGTGGAAAAGGAAAGGAAGCATTCTTTCCTAGAGCTTCTAGAAACAAAATTCAGCCTTACTGACACCTGAACTTTAGCCCAATGGGACCACGTGGAACTTTTAAACGACAGAACTGTAAGATAATAAATTTGTGTTGTTTTAATTCACTAAGCTTGTGATAATTTTCTACAGCAACCATAGAAAACTAATACAAAAGGATTACGTCAGTTTCTATAAGTAAAATATTTAGAACAATATCTGGCATGTGGTGAGCATTCTAGAAGCTGTTATAATATTTTGGGTGGTGTTTTCTCCTACACTTTTCCATAAACAATAAGCATGTATTGGCTAAATATTATCTTAAAAATATGTGGGAAAACTACTTAAAAGGAGATATCAGCAACATTAGTAATACATGGAAAGGAAATTTTTAATTGCAGAAGAACACAACTAATTCAAATATAAAATAGTACTAGGGGAACAGAAAAAAGAAAAAGCTTTCCTAAATTAAAAAGACTTTTTATATTATATGTTCTTCTCTTCCTAACAAAATACTGACAAGCAGCTGGGGCTGGAGCAGATTAAAGAGGTTTCATTTTGGATGTGTGATTTATAGACTATGAGGAAAACCATGAATCCATCTAGAATCCAGATGTAGGTCAGTAATCTAAGGCATGGAGTCCAGTAAGTTCCTTTTACAGACAAGGATCATAAAAGCTTGGAATTTCACTCCTAGTAAAAGCCTCTAGGAATTTGTGAATTTCGTTTTCATTCCAACAGAAAAGTGAGAAATCAAATTGTAGCAAGTCAACAGAGAGCACCCCCTCCCTTAATTCTTGGCTCAATCAGGTCTCCAGGGCACTCAAAAATTTCAATTCCTTCCAAACACTTAGCGAGCATCTCACATATGTATGGCCAGACCCTGTGTTAAGTAGCATTGAACTTAAATACAGACAGCACATAATCCATAACTTTTATAGTTGAAAAAAATACAGGCTCATTGTTTTAAAAACTTGGAACATTTACTACTCATGCTCAACTTTTTATTCAAAAATATTTCTTGAATGTCCTTCTGAATATATTTATATCATGGAATACTTTCAAATAGACTGCATGGTTTTTCAAATAATTTGTGAGAGAGGAACAGGAAACTTTGTAGCTTTTCTACTTTACTGCTTTGGAATTTTTTTTTTTCAGATCATTTAGATGTTTGGCTAAAAAACTCAGAATATTTATAATTCCATAAGAATTATATAACAAGATGTTGAAATGTTAGATTTTAAGATACTACTTTTTAAAGTTTCATTTCATTCTTATTAATCAAAATAATGTACAAAAAAAATCAGATACCCAGCCTGCCATCTTCTTTCCCAATTCCAATTGCCCAGAAACAAATGCTTTCAATGTTTTTGGCTATTTGTTCTGGTGTTTGCTTCCACATTTCTAAGTAGGTGGTATATATATTGTTCTTTTATGAATTTACATATTGCTTTTTTATGAATTTCTACATGTGCAGCCCACCAACTGATTGCTACATGATGAGGTGATGAGATTCCACCTCTCAGCCACACCTCTCATCCTCTCACACACAAACATGTAAGTTCATCTTTTCCTGTTCTTCTGAAAGTTCAGTTGAGCCAGTGTTTATTGTTTACATTTTATGACTATGTAAAAACAATGCAGAGTAGCTCTAGGTACTGGACTATAGTTTCATTTTCTTTCCTCTGTAATACTTTGCTCCCTGGAATTAGCCATTTCCTCAATTTAGTCCAATTGTTCAGTTCAGTGTTCGACTTCACAAATTCATTGCCCAACTCTATGACAGAGCAGAATTCCAGCACAGCAGGATACTCATCAGCTGTGCAGTCTATCCCTTGTAGACATCGCTGCTGGATGGAGTTCTCTCCCCCACTGCTCTGAACTGGATCAGTTCCTCCAGAGAGCTGCCACTCATCATTGTCCTGACTTTTGTCCTGGGTCACCCCTGGGAATGGCCTTCACCTTGTTCCTGTGTTTTCATCCCTGTTTCCAGGGCACCTGGCCTACACTCTTGGATGATGGCCAGTCCTTAGGGAAGCACATCCTTCAGGAGCTTCCCAAAAAAAGCATACTTGGGACAGTAACATGTTAAGAACTTGCAGGTCCCAAAATATCTTTCTTCGACCTTTATGCTCGGTTATCGGTTCGACTGTATCTCAAGCTCTGTTTTGTAACTCAGTTGTCTCTAGCTTCCCATACTATCTTCAGGAGTCTGATCCTATTCTGATTCCCAACTATTTATATGTAACCTATCTCCCCCTCTGGAGACTTTTACAATTTTCTCTATTGCTAGCGTCCTAACACTTTTATGATAATCTGCCTTGTTTTGCTTTCTTTGTTTTAAAGATTTTATTTATTTATTTGACAGAGAGATAGAGAGCACAAGCAGGGAGAGCGGCAGGCAGAGGGAGAGGGAGAAGCAGATTCCCCGCCAAGCAGGGAGCCCGACGTGGGGCTTGATCCCAGGACCCTGGGATCATGACCTGATCTGAAGGCAGCCAGTTAACCGACTGAGCCACCCAGGAGCCCCTTATTTTGCTTCCTGTTTTTGTTTTTCGTCACTCAGTTTGAAGCCAATCATGCCACCTATTCTTTGAAACTTAATTTCTATAGTCTGGGCAATATTTTCAGAATACGTCTTTAATAACTCTTTATTTCCTCGGTCTCTCTTTGTGAAACCTGTATCACTTCTATCTTTTGGAACTCCTCAACTGATTCTTTAATTTTCTTTCCTTTTCTCACTACTTTTAGGAGACCTGTTTTGAAATAGTTTCTCAACTTTGTTTTCCAAGTCTTCCACTGAATTTTTAATTCCTGCCATCGCATTTTAATATCCAAGATCTTTCCTTTTTAAAGCAATCTATTATTTTTCATGGGCACATTTTCTTCTCTCATTTTTCTGAGAATATTAAAAAGGCTCAATCACTTTTTTCCCCATTTGTTCAGTTCATTGTTAAGTCTTTCTTCAAATATCTGGTGATTTGGGCTTTGTTGCAAGAGGGTCTAGGGACACAATTGTCTTTTTAAAGACTCACAAAAAGTAGTCTCTGTAGCACTTCACTCTTGGGCACATTATGTTTCCCAAATACAGATCTTCCAGTCTCATAGTTTAGACTTAGGGAGATAGTTGCGAGCTTTGTTGTTAGTACTCAGGAGGCCAAGTGGGGCTGGATGTGGGAGGTGTCACTTTCAGGTGCAGATCTCCACCTAATACCCTCTGTTTTCAGTGAAGTGTCTCTGTCAACCCTCAGTTGTTTATAACCTCTCCAACTTGAGAACCTGTGTGATTCATCCTCTCTAGGTAGTAAACCTCAGACCATTGGCCAGAGTTGGGGAGGGGCAGTTGCCCTGAGGAAGGTGGGCGTGGTCTAACTGCTAATATAAATAAGAATTTTCAGCAATCCACCTGTTTTTAGCCCCGCCCTGCACTTCCTACTTTACCAAATACCTGCTGTCCCAAATCCACATGAGCCTCTATCAAATTCTGCAGGATGAGTCATTTGGCTTCTTACTGGCTTTCCACACCACAGGCTCATATTTCAGATTTTTCAAGTCAGTTAAATCAGTTATTTCGAGTTCCTCCGAATTCCTGCTTCCAAATTTTTTGCAATGAGTTGTCAGATATAAATGTGTGTCTTTCGGGGCGCCTGGGGTGGCTCAGTCATTAAATGTCTGCCTTCGGCTCAGGTCATGATCCCAGGGTCCTGGGATCGAGCCCCGCATCGGGCTCCCTGCTGGGTGGGGAGCCTGCTTCTCCCTCTCCCACTCCCCCTGCTTGTGTTCCCTCTCTTGCTGTGTCTCTCTCTGTCAAATAAATAAATAAAATCTTAAAAAAAAAAAATATGTGCCTTTCTGTCTTTGTAAATGTATGCCTTTTAGCCCAGAGTCCCTAGAGATACAAGTGGACGTCCACACCCTGTATGTTTTGCTTTCTGATTGCAAAGTCTGATCTATTGCACCCGCTCCACCCTATCCCCATTCCCTAGGAAATTCCAGTCTTCACCTTGATGAAACCAAAATGTACATGAATCCCTGTTATTTCCAAGTTGTGGGACTGTAAGTGACTTTTTATAATCTCTCTCTCTTTCTTCATAATTTTTTTAGATTTCACATACGGAACATGTGTTAGTTATTTAATCATAAAAAATCTCATATATTTTTAAAGATATGTTCTTATCAAGCATCGAATTTTTTGGCACTCTACTCAATAGTCTCTGAAAATTTAATTCAGTAATTATTTTTTTAATCTGGCTCCTCAAATTAACATTTAATTTACAAAAGATCCAAACTGAAAATAGGCCAGGCTATATATCTTCTAAGTAGTAAGTCAGTAAAATTGCAGAATATTAGAGCTGGAAAGATCCTCAGCATCTAGCTACTCTGGTGATTTTTTCAAACTGTATCTCCATGAATCTTGGGGTTCTATAGATAAGTCTTGGGGCTACAGTAGAAGGCAAGGGGGAGACTAATTGGTAAGGATCCAGATCTTCCACCTTTTTTTTTAAAGATTTTGTTTATTCATTTGAGAGAGAGAGAGAGAAAACAAGTGGGGGGGGGGACAGGCAGAGGGAGAAGAAGAAGCAGAATCTCCACTGAGCAGGGAGCCTGATGCGGGTCTCGATCCCAGGACTCTGGGATCGTGACCTGAGCCAAAGGCAGACACTTAGCCAACTGAGCCACCCAGGCACCCCTGGACGATTCAGTCACAAGACCTCAACCTAATTATAAGAAAGGCCGGGGGATGTAGTCTTGCAGAATGCCTTGGAAAAGGAAGATGACAAATGAGTTGATGCACAGATGATGAATGCGTTACTAGACTTCTACCATACCACCTCAGGGCATTTGCTGTTACCTTTTCATAAGATACTCTTTAGGTAGTTTTTCACATAACTGAATCCTCCTCATCTTTCAAGTTTAAGCTTAGTTCTAATCTCTGAGAAACCTTCTCCAATAACTTTCACCAAAGTAGTCCACTCTGGCAGAGACTGCTGGTTACCTCCCATTCTCCTTTCTCCACTTCACCTTGGAGAGAACCCTTATGTTTAGGCGAGGCTGTTGTCACCAGGATAAAAAAATGAATTTCCCACTATACTTTGCACCAGTCTGGTCATGTGACTAAGTTTGGGCCACTAAGACAAAGGAAGTGTTTTGTAAAACTTCTGGAGAATTTCCCTGAGGAAATGGGTGGGCCTTGCTTCGCCCCTTCCTCCCTTCTAATTCCTTTATGATGAAGCTTGGATAGATTCAGGCAACCATCTTGGGCTATGAGGCAGCACTCTAAGTGGATGGGGCATGAACCAGAATAAACCTATGTCCCTGGTAACTTTGTGGTGCCACCATAGTGGACCTGGGCTGCTTATCTCAGGGTTTCTTGCATGAGAGAGAAAAATGAATTTCTATCTTTTCTAAGGTACTATAATTTTATAAATGGCAATTTAATACAACCTCCTTATTATGCAGATAAGGAAACTAAGACATTATGAGTATGTGACCGTAAATATGGAAGGCCAGGTTAGAGTCAGTTCTCTGATCTCTGTCTAGTAGTCATCACATCAACAGTCTTAATGTGAATATTTCAGGAAAAACAGAAACTAAACATACTGAATCATTACTGTGTGTGAGGCACAGAAGTATGAAGCATGCATAGTCCTTGCTCTTGTCTGTATGACAAATGCATAAATAAATAATTATGATACAATGTGGTAAGTAGTATAATAATAGAGATGTGCATATGCAGAAAAATGAAGAAAGGGGGTGATTTAATTCTGCCTTACATTACCAGGAAGATAAGAAGTAACATAGCAGTTGTGCCTTGACGGATGAGTAGGAGTGTTCCATGTATAAGAATAAGAGAGGAGTAAGAGAGGTATAGTAGGCAGATAAAAACTATTTAGGTCCTTGTATACAAACACTGGACTAGATCCATAGGCAGGGAAAGTTCATACTATGATAATTACTGCACTGGATTTTTAAAATTTATTTTTTCTTCCCAATAGAAGCCAGATTTCTTTTATTGGGATTGACTCTTTGACAATACCTATAGACTGATGGGACCCACCCAAAGTTCCACTCACCCTTGTCCATGCAGAGCCATGCAACCCAAGCTAAGCCACTTAGACAAGCCTGCCTTGTACCCTGAATCTTAAGCAGCAAGAAAAGAGACCACACATGGTTGTCGCTTCAGTCATCAACAGGCTAGGGTCTTCACTATAACATTCCTGCCATGAGACTGTCTTATGGCCTCTTTAACCCAATCTCAACCCAACCCAAGCCCCCAGGGTAGTTTGGCTCTTATCCTTCTTCCTGTCCATTCTGAGAGTCCTCATTATTCTCTGACATATTTATTTTGCTTAAGTTAAACAGGATGGTTTCTTAAACAGGATGCTTGAGACAAAGAAATCTAACATATAAAGTATCCCAATATGAATCACCAAGGTTAGAAGGAAATGTCTCTCCCCAGCTCCATATTGTTCCAGGGTTGAAACTGGGGTGTCAGAAGTTACACACTATTGTTGGCTCTTACACTAAGCTACATTTACCAACCTAGCTTTTTTCAGTAAAAGCTTACTGACTCTTTTTATGTTATTTCTCAATTAGTTCAGAGTTTAATCAGGGAAGTTGGAGCTATTTATTAGGCTTTCTCAAAGACCCCAACCACCTATACTACCACAGTTATAGGACAACCTAGTTGGGGGGGGAGAATATTATCAATGTCCCTATAAACAGCAAGAAATAGAGCCCAAGTGACAGATCCAAGGCCAGAACTCTCATTTCCTAACTCAAGATCCCATGTTCTTTCCTAAAAGGGATTGTCCAGCTGGCTTTTGATCCTATTGTTGCTGTCCCAAAACTTTTTCTATTTTACAAATTCAGAGGAGTTGGTAATCATTTTATCTTTGTCAAGGCAGGAAATTCATGCTTCCCATGAGGAGTCTTAGATCTGACCCAGATAAAACTAAATGGTCTTCATCTGGATTCTTGCATTCCTCTGGATTCGTGGAGAAGGAGCAAATGCCGAGAAGGAAGTATGCTTAGCACAGCATACAATGGACTTCTGAATCTTCTGTAATTAAAAAGGGATTTTGAGAATTTATTTTTATCAAGATCCTCAGATGATTCAGAGAACACATTTTTTTGAGATAAATGATCATGTTACCAAGAGTAATAGGAGATATTATTAAGGGTTGCATAAATACTTGGAGAGTGACAAAGAATTTAAATGATGCGGGATAGAAAAATTTCCTTCTCCTAAAAAATGAAAGTTCAGATTAATAGAACAAAAGATATCTCAACTATTTCATCCCAGTGCTTCACAAAAATACACAGATGGGCCCTAAGATGGGGGTATAAAAAGGAAAACACATTATTGACCTCTTTTATATTCAATCCTGATTTTAATGTCAAGTGAAATACAAGTCAGGTGGAGTGTGAAGCGCATTCCCGGAGTCACCTTTCTAGATTCACACATAAACTCCAAGAGAAGATGTCAGCAGCTCACATTCTCAGCCTTCATTCTACCTTTATCAGTAAGGTTTTGCTCTTGTTCAGGGATTATCTATAGGTTGCCATCTCTGTAAATCATCAAATCGTGCATTTCAACATAGATCATCTATCCCAACTACTGCACTTAATCAGCAGATAAATTTACACTTAGAATGATAAATCAGACACACCCAGGCCCAACCAGCTAGGTAGGGGCAAAGTCCAGACCCGGCTCCTACCTCCACAGGACGTTGAAAGGAGAAACTAGATTTTTTCTTTGTTGACACTTGTATATTGGGAAAGAGATGGGTGAAAAGATCAATTGCCCTCATAGTGATAGCAAAATTACTTTTGGTGGCTGGTGGAAGAGAAACTGACTTTATTTGGGAAAATACCTGTGTTATCTCAGGCTGCCATAATAAAACACCATAGACTGGGTGGTTTAAACAACAGAAATGTATTTTCTCACTGTTCTGGAAGGTGGAATCTGAGATCAGGGTGCCAGCATGGTTGTGGAGGTGGTGATGTGGTGATGATGGTGATGATGAGGTGGTGGTGGTTGTGGAGGTGGTGATGTGGTGTTGGTGGTGGTGGTAGTCGTGGTGATGTGGTGAGGATGACGATGGTGGTGGTAGTGATGATGGTGGTGGTGATGGTCGTGTGGTGGTGATGGGGTGGTGGTGGTGGTGGTGATGGTGGTGGTAATGATGATGGTGGTGGTGATGGTTGTGGGGGGGCGGGTGGTGGTGATGGGGTGGTGGTGATGGGGTGGTAGTGATGGTGGTGATGGTGGTGGTTTATGATGATGATAGTGGTGATGGTGGTGGTGGACGTGGTGGTGATGGTGGTGGACGTGGTGGTATGTGGGAAGAGAGTAAGAAAAAACAGGGAAGGCAAGAAAGGGGGGCCACCAAGCTGATTTGAGGCTGAGGCACCTTGTGGTATGAAATGATCAGGGAAAACCCCCAGGATGAGGTGCCCAGAGGACTTTCAGGTACAGGGCACCTATCATTCAATTTTAAGTCTGTTTACATTTGCTTTGGAAATAACTCCTCCTCTGATCCTCAACATCCCAGGCTGATTTGACTACACACACAATATGCCCTGTGAAGTGAGTCTTTTTGTGGAAATCAGGGAAGAGGCCTGGTTTTATATCTTAGCCTTCTGTAAACCAGAGATGGATATGACAAAATGATTTGTAAACTGAAGAAGACCCAAAGATGACCAGGAAACTACTACCCCTCATAGATCTACAGAAGAGTAAAACCAATTTTGTCTGGTTCTAAAGAAGCAGGGAGACCCCAGCTAACATGGGCTAAACAGGTAAAAAAAAATATTGCAGGTATTTACTCAATGTGAGGTTTATTTAGAGATGATCAGAGCCCATCCTTAGAAGCTGTTATGTGGAGAAAGAAGCCCCTCACTGCATATATTAAGGTTATGTCAAGGCTCCCAGCTCCCTGCTGAGCACTCCCTAGTGAGGCAGCTGTCTGCCCCTTCTCTCTTAATCAGCAAGAAAGGCTGAGGGGTTTTTTTCTTTTCTTTTTTTAAGGTTAACATACACATGGAGTGTTTTCTTTGTTTGAGGGTGGGGGGAAAGGGGAAAACCTTTAAGTACATCCTCTTTTCTTTCCCGTAAGTGATCAAATAGTCTATTCAAGTATTTTCAAAGTGGTTACACTTCTGAGGCACAAGTCTTTCCCCCTCCCAACCCTGAGGAAAGATGATTCCAAATGCAATAAAATGGGCTCCAGAGGCATCCGTTTATTTATTCCAAATACTTCAGCTAATGAGAAAGCAAATTTGAGCTCCCTGTCCTGGGGGGCTTTGCAGCCAAACTCTCTGGCAGTGCTCTTGGCATGGGCACCCCCGATCTCCTCCTTCTGCCTCCAAGGCCCCATGGGGCCCACTCTCTCCAAGTTTCTCATTAGTAGGAACTCCATCACTCACATGGGATGCAGAGGCCTCACCCCTGCTGACACTTTTATCGTGCTCGCCTTGCCAGCCTCTCGTCCCCTCTCGCGCCCCAGCCAGTACTCCCTCTCTGCAGGACTCCCTCCCACTCTGTCATCCTTCTGTGGGGCTCCTGGCAAGAAGCTTCCTTTGATGGATCCCACAGACCCCTGACCTCACTTTGAAGTCTCCACAGCTTAATCAAACACACCCACCTCAAGACTCAGCATTGCCCCTTTAACTGGCTTACCAAACTCATTAGGCACCCTGGGGGACCCCGTTTGTCTCCTGTATGACAGAATAATAAGTAGGTTTGGGGGGAAAGAAGGGAAGTGAGTGTTGTATTGTTGGACATGCACCACTAAGAAAGCAGAGCTTCCCCTTGGAAGGAAGTGGGGACAGCTGCTGCTGATGGCCATTCCTCCTCCAGCTCCCACAGGGACCACAGAGCCAGGCTTTGGGGACAGAGAGATGTGAGTTCAGCATGAGTCTGATCTCAGCTTTACTGGCTGTGGTTGACCTTGGACAGTAACCACCCCTTAAGGTCACTGTCAGAATTAACTAAAGTACGTAGCACAGTATGTGGTAAATAAAAAAATGTGATCTCAAAAAAGCAAACTATTATTATTTCCAACGGTCAACCTCAGTGAAAGGTGAAGGGTTAACTGGCCAGTTCTTGGAGACCCACTTCTGTACTCCCACTGAGGTTGTTGAGGAGGCATGACTTCATGCTGTTTACGATGATCCTGCCTAGTCACATACCATTGGTGATGAGTGCTTGAGGGCCTCAGAGCAGAGAACAGTCATAATAAAAATGACCATTTATTTTTTTTAATTATGTTATGTTAATCACCATACATTACATCATTAGTTTTTGATGTAGTGTTCCATGATTCATTGTTTGCATGTAACACCCAGTGCTCCATGCAATACGTGCCCTCTTTAATACCCATCACTGGGCCTAACCCATCCCCCCACCCCCCTCCCCTCTAGAACCCTCAGTTTGTTTCTCAGAGTCCATAGTCTCTCATGGTTCATCTCCCCCTCCGATTCCCGCCCCCCCCCCCCTTTTTCCCTTCCCGCTATCTTCTTCTTTTTTTTTAAATATATAATGTTAAATAAATTTGTTTCAGAGGTACAGGTCTGTGATTCAACAGTCTTACACAATTCACAGTGCTCATCATAACACATACCCTCCCCAATGTCTATCATCCAGCCACCCCATCCCTCTCTATTGCCCACTTACCTTGGGCCAGGTACTGTACTGAACAATTGAAATCTAATACTACCATTTTGGTTGGCATTATATCCCCAGTTGACATTAAAGGAAACTGAGACTGAAAATTTGCAAGCTTTGTTTAAGGATCTTACATCAGTCAGAGCCCTGACAGGAAACAGTACACCCATCTATAAGACATGGTGAAGCACCCAGAAACTAACAGAAGTGGAAAGCTGTTATCATCTCTAGGCTTAAAGGGGCTGGGTGGTGGGTAGCAAGGAGGAATGATGTTATCGTACTCCTGGGAGAGTCAGAGCCATAGAAGAGCAGCCACCCAACAGGACCAGTGGCCACAGCAAGGAGGCAAGGAAGGGCAGGAGTAAGCATTGGGTTAAATACCCTATTAGCTGAATCCAATAGGAAGCCAGAGGACAAGTAAATGGGATGCGGTGGTCCATAGTGATCAGCCTCCCTGGGCACAGGGAAGAGCAGAGGAGGGTAAAGAATGGATGGCAGGTGCAGAGATGCCATGGAGAATAACCAAGTCACTCAGCACCTCAGTGGGAAACCTCGGACCTCACTCAACTCGTTTGTCCAACAGCAAGTCGTCTCCAGCACCTGGAAGATATTCGTGCAGTCTTTTAAGTAAATAAGCAAAGGGAGGGGCGCCTGGGTGGCTCAGTCGGTTAGTGACTGCCTTCAGCTCAGGTCGTGATCCCGGGGTCCTGGGATTGAGCCCCGCATCGGGCTCCCTGCTCGGCAGGAAGCCTGATTCTCCCCCTGCTTGTGTTCCTGCTCTCGCTCTCTCTCTCTCTGTCAAATAAATAAATAAAATCTTTAAAAATTTTTAAAAAAATAAGCGAAGGGAAATTACGGAATGCTATAAAAGAGAATGATAGAACTGAGTAACTCTGAGTTTGAACCCAGAGTCTACTACTGGAACACTTTGTGACCTTGGGCAAGTTCACTCAGCCTTTCCAAGGCTTAGCTTCCTCATCAGTGAAACTAGGAGAGTAATCATCCCTAGGGCAGACGTCCAGGGTAATGGGTAAGTGAGATAAAGGAAAGAAAGTGGAGAGACATTGTCACAGCAGCTACAAGAGCAGACTTGGGAGTCAGCCTGCCCAGGTTCAAGCCCTCGCCATGTTTTCTGAGCCGAGTTCACCTCTCATTGCCCCACGTGTCTCCTCTATGAAACAGAACAATGAGAACACTAACCATACAGATGCACTATGCTGATCAAGCGACTTAATCGATGTCCAACTTAAAGTTACCCAACAGTTCATAAGAGCTCAGTACATGTTGGCTATTTTTACTCAGATGCTTAGCACACTGCTTGCTGCACATTAAGGAATATTCTAGAGTTCACCTCCAGCTGGGTGGGAGCAGGATGAAGAACGTTTGTATTCCCATGTCTTTGTTTCTCTTCTCTCCAGAGCACTCGGAACCCATGTCAAACTGAGATTCAAACATCAATTCAAAGAAATATATGCACCCCTATGTTTATTGCAGCATTATTTACAATAGCCAAGCTATGGAAGCAGCCCAAATGCCCATCAATACATGACTGGATCAGAAGGTGTGGTATGCATATGCAGTGGAATATTATTCAGCCATAAGAAAAGAATGAAATCTTGCCATTTGCAACAACATGGGTGGACCTAGAGGAAATTGTGCTAAGTGAAATAAGTCAGATGGAGAAAAACAAATACTGTATGATTTCTCTTACATGTGGAATGTAAAGGACAAAACAGACAACCAACCAAGACAGAAACAGACACATAGATACAGCAAACAAACTGTTGGTTAACAGAGGGAGTTTGAGGGGGCAAGGGACTAGGTGAGATTTGAGAGGGGAGGAGGAAGGTTCTTAGGCTGACATAAGAAATGGTGAATTTGGATTTTTGTTGTCTTGATCCAGAAGAGAACCATAGAGGTTGCTGGGATAAGCTCCGTGCTTGACGGGAAGCGCCGGAAGTCGCTCTCGCGGGTCCACGTATGAGATCCCTATGTTGACCTATTTCATGTTTTTAAATTGCTCAGAGGGGAGTCTTTATGTTGTTCCCCTCACTGCTTGTCTCCTGTCTTCTCCCTGAGGGATCCTTATAGATTATATGGATTCTTTCCCCCCAATAAGCTTATCTAATTATTCTCCTTTGATATTTTCCTTGAGATCTGAAATGAACACAGTTCCCAGTTTCTGTCTCCAGAGTTGGCCAAAAGAGATTTTTTGCTATATTGACTCATCTAATTCCTACTTGTTTTGAAACATGACAGCTGAAAATTGAATGGGGAGATTTTGCATATCATCTTCAGGGAAGTTTCTTTATTAACATTTTCAAGTAAGCAATAAAGAGTTTTCTCTTGTTACAACAGATGGTAATGTTGTTTTATAGTTATGGAAGCCGGTGCTTCACACCTCTCAATGGCTCTACCCCGGCGCTCGAATGCTTTAGTGTTTTTTTGTGGGCTTTGCTAAGCACGAAAGAGTGATCATCCAGTATTTAAATCATGCCCAGTGCTTAGCACCTAGTAGGAGCTCTGTAAATGCTGTCTGAATAACTGAAGGAATCAATCAATTGATCAAAGCTCAAAGAATACTTTTCACACAGCACATGTCAACAGATACAGTGACTAGGCCACAAGCATCTTTTGAACTGATTATGGATAAAATCGTTGAAAGCGGAGTTTCTGGAATTCTCCTTCTGGATCCAGGTCAGGGCAGCATGTAAGTTGCCCCCTTTCTTGCTTCTGCTGTCTGTCAAGGACAAGTAGTGTTACTTCAGCACCAATCACCTTGGTCAAGGTCATTAAGTTGTAGCCACTGTGCATTCACTTTGGGAGCCCCCAACTCTAGCACACCAATTAGGCCCCATGTAATTGGACCCCACTTCTTGGCAGCTACTTTTTTCCATGGCTAAATATTCTCCATACCTATTTGTGGAGGTGTCACAGATACCCATACAACAGATAGCACAGAAATGAGGTGTAACACATCTAAATCCCTCCAGCATCAATGAAGTGGGCAGTTGAGGCAGCACAACATGGATGTGGCAGCCCAACACGTTGACATGTGATTATTCAAGAGGTTGTAGCATTCATTGCCTCTCCATGGAAGTTACCAGAATGAAAAATAAAACATTTGGGAGCCTTTCATAGAATGTGTTTTTATGGCAGCATGAAAGTGAGAAATGCATATATGTAAAATACACACTAAAAGTCACCCTTCAGCTCCTACCCTCCCCCTAATCAGCCATTCCCAATTCAAATGACCACTGAGATTACCATGATCAACAGATTGTGATTATCCTTTTATTCATTTTTCTATGCACACACCTTCTTTTTATACAGCTAGACTATACTATACATTTCCTGCAACGTGTGCTGTGTTTGGTTAACAGACATCATTCCAAGTCAGTACGGAGAGATATGCCTTTTTCTCTAATGGATTTCACATACGGCATTGTAGGTTGATTCTAGTTGTTTGTTGTTGTTTGGGAGATTTTTTTTTTTTTACCATTAAAAACTACGTCATGATCATTTGTGTACATACATCTTTGTGTGTTTATTTGTAGGATACATTCCCAGTAGTGGAATTGCTGGGTTAGAAGGTAGGCACATTCCAAATTTGGATTGATATTGCCAGTTGCCCCACTAAATGGCTATACCAACTTCTTCTCTCAGAAACTCCTTTACTTGGTATTTTTTCCTAAAAATGAGGGTGGAAAAGATGGAGAATGAATGACAGGAACCTTGATGAGGGAGGTGAAGAAACAGCAAGATTCAGGGCAAGTCCGTTCACCACTGTGTCTCTGGCTGAGTCTGCTGAGCCTGCTGCGCCACCGAAGGAGGTGATGACTAACACCTCCCACCATGTCGGGACTTGAGGAGCCGGTTTCTCTCCATTACAGCTAACAAGAAAGAAAGAAAGAACGAACGAAAGAAAGAAGGAAGGAAGGAAGGAAGGAAGAAAGAGAAAAAGAAGAAGAAAGAAAAAGAAAGTAAGAGGGAGGGAGGGAGGAGGGAAGGAAGGAAGGAAGGAAGGAAGGAAGGAAGGAAGGAAGAAAGAAAGAGAAAGAAAGGAAAGAAAGAAAGAAGGAAGGAAGTAAGGAAGGAAGGAAAGAAAGAAAGAAAGAAAGGAAGGAAGGAAGGAAGGAAGGAAGGAAGGAAGGAAGGAAGGAAG
>NC_058413.1:102950626-102978262 GCF_002201575.2 Neomonachus schauinslandi | reverse complement strand
AAGGAAGGAAGGAAGGAAGGAAGGAAGGAAGGAAGGAAGGAAGGAAGGAAGGAAGGAAGGAAGGAAGAAAGAAAGAAGAAAGAAAGACTCTGAGAACATGACTTCTCATCTACCTGTCTGGTTTTGTACAAGGATCTCCATACCTCACTCTAGGAGATGAGAAGCCTTTTGGACAAGGCTTTCTTTCAAAAGCAGCAAGTACAAAATAAATGGTGGAAATTTAATTCAAACAGTCTTTTAGAATTCCCAGAAGAAACAAGATCCAGTGCAATAGATGATTGAGTCATTCAGGCAAAATGGGGTTAAGGGGACTGACATCGATAAATTGGCTTTTTCTGGCTTCCTTAGCTACATTAATAAAAATCTCATGGAACATCTTAACCCTATGCTTGTCAAGCTCTGAAGCAATCCATTGCTATTTCTCAGCTTGGATTTTTCTCTGAGTGGAACAAAAAGCTATCTGATCCCAAGATAAAATCCCACAAGTACCATCACCTGCTGCCAAGAAACTTTCTCCTTGAAAAGTAGGAATAAAAATTAAGCTTGTAAAGGAAAAACAAATGCCAGAACCAGGAAGGCTTGCCGCTGGAATGTTCTCAAAAGGATCACCTTCAATTTTTGGAAAAACTAGCAGGTCCATTGGCATCTCTTGTCCTGTTCCTAGTATCATGGTTGCCAACTTTTTCCCTCTTTTGAGAAAAGTAAATCTATCTACATGACCCAAAGTGGTCCGTACCAGCCTGATGAACTGACTGTCACAATCCTAGAAATGAGAAGGTCTAGGAGATAGAAGTTGATTCTCATTATGCACAGTAGTTAAAGGCACCGTGAACCTTAAATTCAAGAATACTGAGTCACGGCTCCCAGGGGAAATGCATGTTAGGTTCCTGTGAGCCATGATCTCATTTTTATCAACAGATCAATACATAAGCGTGTTGGATGTGTGTTTCTGTTTAAAGATGCCTTATTCTGTATAGAATTGATTATATATTATGTTATAGTGGTCGTATGTATGTTGGATACATAATTGCTGTATATGAATATGGTTGCTCATTGACATTGGATTCATGGCCGATGGCATGACTAATTCGTGACTGAACAAAGCTTGTCACACATCTTTGCTCCACGGGGCCCATCACAGCCTTCCTGTGTTTAGCAACATGAGGCTGCACTTAGCATTGTAGTTTGGGGCCATTTCAAACAATGAAATTACCAACAAAGAGTACAAAAATGTGAAAACATTTGGCACTTAATACGCCATGAGAAGGACACTTGTCTCCGGTAGGAGAGCTAAAGCAAGTGGGCCCGAGCATCGCCGTGCTCTCCCTCAGCTGGGTAGGTGTGTGTCAGTTGACTCACGTTTTGCTGCACTGTGTGTGTTTGCGAGGGATGACTAAAGTGCCAGAAGTATTGATTTGGGGTTAGACAGAAATGTTTGCCAGCAGATGAATTTGCAAACATGGAACCTGTGTGTTCCGTACACAGGATTGAGTGTATTTCCCGCTCAAGCCAGATCAGCAGATCAGACCTCCCCACCGGGCATCCGCCCCCTGTCCTCCCTAACTCCTCTGGGTTGGCCCAGTTTGGCTTGGATGACTCCCACAGATGGCGCCCCTTTGTGAAGGCACTGAACAAGGCGCTGAGGAGAGGTGTGGACCAGGTTATGCAAATAACCCTCTCTCCCCACAGCTGCTTATCATCTGCTGGGGGGAAGAACAAGCTCACAAGTAATGATGGTTTAAGACCTAGTTTGGTAAGTGGTGTTCCAGGCTAATGAGGCGAGAGAGATGGTAGATTAAGAAGGTGGACAAGTACGTCCTACAGTTTTCCTTCATATTCTTTATTCTTAATTAAATCCTCTTATATCACAGCACAAAAATAATAATTCTTTCAAAGGGGGGGCCTGCGTGGCTCAGTCGATTAAGCGTCTGCTTTCGGTTCAGCTCATGATCCCAGAGACCTGGGATTGAGCCCCATATTGGGCTCCCTGCTCAGCAGGGAGCCTGCTTCTCCCTCTCCCTCTGCCCCTCCCCCACTCGTGTTCTCTCCATCTCTCTTTCACTCACTCTCTCTCTCTCTCAAATAAATGAATACAATCTTTAAAAAAAATTCTTTCAAAGGGAATACTGGAAATAGGATTGCCAGATTCAGCAAATAATAATACAGGACAGAGAGTTACATTTGAATTTCAGATAAATAATAAATGATTTTTTAGCGTAAGTATCTCCTGTGTTTACACTAAATACTTTATGCTTATATGTTAGTGTAAGTGTGTCCACTGCCATGAGCAAGACAGGCAAACAGCTGAGAAGGGGATGAGTCTGGGAGGTGGGTGACGCGTGGGAGTCAGGGAAGGACAAGAGGGGGGGAGGTCTTTCCTGTCCGGCTCCCCTAATTCCTACCTGAAAGTCACTTGGATTTTGCTGAACTTCGATTCCTTTATCTTTTCCTTGGGGATAATTGCTTCTTCCCCGTAGACAATTAGGATAACCAACTGAGGTAATGTATGTAAGTCTCCTTCCTGGTGCCCCAAAATAAGCCGTAGTTATTACTCATATTATTCCTGCCTGAGGCAGGAGAAAGAACCAGCACTTCTGTGACCATCTGATGTTTCGTTTCATTTTCATTTCCAAGGCTGTTGTGGCCCAGGAAATGTCACCATAGAAAGGCATCATCAATTGCCATTTTTTTCGACCTAAGAGAAAGTAGCTTGTTTTACAGTGGCTCTCGTTTCCTTAAGGCTGAGTCTCACCACCAAAAGTAAAAATGTCAATTATCTATCTGCTTGTACCACATCTCATATCACATCTGGATGTTTGGACATGTCTAAATGTCAGTTTTTCCAATCTGAATACAGATGCTCGTTGATTTTGTAATATATGGCTGCAAAACTCCATTTGGGTTACTTTATACCCTTACTAGCATTCCTAAAGTGACTTTCCACACATTTGATTGATTTCTTGCTCACTCCCCTTTCAGGACCAAGCAACAAAGGGTTTGAATGATGAAGGTTCAAACCAGGGATCCTGGCAGCTCACTTGGTAGCTTCTCTCAAATGGAATCGGTGCCTTGTGTTGTTTTTCTTAGTTAATCGTCATACCTTGAGAACTCAGCAGTGTCGGCGAGGTTTTTCAGCAATAACAGTGGGATTCATTTGCTCGTTCAGCAAGTATTTTTATAGCATGTGACTCCAGGGGGTCAGTCACTGTGCTAGGCACTGGAGAAACGTAATAAACAACAAAAGAATAGAAATCTCTATTCTTTTTGAGCTTACAGTCAAGGGGGATGGACAACGAAGACTGATAAATACATACTAACATTTGATCTTGGTTAAATGTTTGTAATACATGACAGGTCCTCTGTCAGCAAAGGAGCTTAGAACTCCAGAGATAAATGGAACAGGGTAGGAACATGGGCATAGGCCTGCCCACAGCTGTCCTCCACCAGAATGGTATAGACTACATATACTTCATCTTTAGACCACATACAAGTAGGCGACTGTCGAAATAGGCAGCAGGATTGGGCTGAGCCAGTCGGGCTACCAGAGGAATGCAGGCAGACCAGAGGCAGGACTAGATGTGGCAGTAGGGATGAGCATCTCAACCCTAGGTGGTGTGCAGAGCAGTTCTACCCCCCCCACCCCCCCACAAGCCAGGCCAGAGGAGAGACACTGTCTTAGATGGCCTGGGTGAGAGGAGAGGTCACCTAGGGGTCAAGACAGAGGCCCAGGTCCTACCGTAGACTATGAGAGAAACAGCCTGACCCTGGGGCCAGGCATTCATTCATTTTAGAAATATTTATTAGGCACTCACTATGTGCATACACTGTTCTAAGTCCTGGGATGGCAGCGGACAAAACTCCCTTCCTTGTGAAGTTTGCACTTAGAGGTAGATAATAAACACCATAGATAAATGAGGCAAGGAAGGAAGGTAGGGAACTCTGAGAAGATGTTAGCAATTTTAAATAAAGTGGTCAGGGTAGGCCTTACCAAGATGACAGCTGTGATGGGAAAGAGGTAAAAGGGGAACGGAGGTGGCTAAACAGGGAGGATAGGATGATTGCAGGTGGAGGAAGCAGCACGTGCAAAGACCCTGAGGCAGACGTGTGCCTCAGAAACGGTGGGAAGATCAGGTGGCTGGAGTGGAGGAAGCTGGAGGGAGAATAGAAGTTGTTGAGGCCAGAGAGGCAACAGGTGGATGGTGTGCGGAGTAGAAGGAAAAGGAGGAGATACAGAAGTCATGGAGAGAACTTCTGCTTTTCCCATCAATGACATGGGACGCCCGCTGGAGGGTTCTGAACAGAGGACCACTGTGGTCTTAGGTGGCAACAAGCTCGCTCTGACTGCTGTGTAGAAAGTAGATGGCAGAGAAGCCAGGGCACTTTCTACGCGGGACACATCAGGTAGGTCGGTGCCCCCGGTACGTTCCTTTGTCTAAGAACGAGATGGATGACAGAGCCAGAGGCAAGGCAGTGGCTGCGGCAGACGGGAACAAAGCCACCTCAGCTGTGGGAGAATCAGGCCGAGAAGATAGGGGTCACAGAGATTGGTGGCTTTCAACCTCAGTTTCACACACATCGCCTCAGGGAGCTTCTGAAAATGTGATGCAAGACCCACTTACTTATTCCTGGGTGGTGTGTTTTTATTAAGCCTCCCAGGTGAGTCTAACGTGCACCCAGGGCTGAGAACCACAGATGGGGACCATTGCAGGCTGACACACACTTCGTACATTTCTTAAATATTTATTATGCCCAGCTGGGAGCCGCTCTGCCTAGCACATAGGAAGTGCTCAGGGGATATTACATTATTAACAAGGGGAAGGTCGAAGGCCCTTACCCTAGGGGGTGACATGATCATATCAATGGTTTGGAAAGTTTATCTGACAGCAGTGGGTACAGTAACTGTGGATGGGAAGAGGACCCGGCAAAGGGGAGAACACTTAGAGCGAGGGTTCTCAGTCTTTAACGAGCATCAGAATCACCGGTAGGACTTGTTAAATCAGCCATCTCTGGGCCCCACCCCCACAACCTCTGGAGGAGGTCTGGAGAGGGGGCCTGAGAATTTTCATTCCTAACAAGGTCCCAGGCAGTGATGCGGCTGGTCTGAAGACCAGAGCTTAGAACCACACCGCATTAGCCTTGTGTGTAGCAAACGGTCGGGAGAGAGGTGAGGAAGGCCTGACCCAGGTGAGAGGCCATGGAGAGAAGAGAACAGGCTGAGGGGTATTGTGCCGGTCAGTTCAATACGGACGTTGCAATCGATTGGCTGGAGAGAGAGCTGGGGGGCGGGCCCAGGAGCGGAGGAAGTCCACCAGACGCGGAGGTCCAGATGTGGATGAGCAGCACCTCTTTTAAGGCATTTATGCTAGTTTCTTTGTTAAAAGCAAAAGAGCTTCTTTGTTTTCACTGTACAAGTTTTTGCTTTGTTTTCTGTACTAAATAGTACAATAAATTCCCCTGCCTTGTTTTATCAAATAAAAGAATGCCTGCCAATATCTCTTAGGCTAACATTATAGCTCAATTCCAGAACATCTTGTAGTGGTTATTTCTAACGGGTTCTGGAATCTGTACTTAGGGTACTCCAAGCCTTAACCAACCCACATTTGAAATTGAATTGCTTGTGCACCAGCTTATCCAGGTTATTATGCCTGCAGAGTAATTTATAGCAGATGCAGAGCAGGGGGCCCCTCCTCTGATACTGCAATTATCTCAGTAATCTATAAACTCAAAGGCTGGTGATAGAGCAAGAAATGCTGTGAAAAGTTTCTATTTTTGACGGACTTTTCTGGTAGATGGAGCAACACAAACGGTTTAAAATGTGTTCCTCATGAAGAGATAAGATGTTGAAAGACCCTGTGATTTAAAAAGCTGGTATCCTGTTGAGGAGCTGTTTAGTCGATTTAATAGTATGTAATTTGGAGAAATGGTACAGACGAGATATCCTTTTTTTGTTATCAGACTAGAGAATCAAACATGGTGTTCAGACCACCTACTGATAAGTTGTACTTTTCTGGGACTCGCCTCAGACTTTCTCGATATCCTGTGGCCTCAGAATCTGCATTTAAAAAAAGGACCACAGGTTTAAGGGCTGCCCAGAGGGAGTATACTTTGGGTTCAAGCAAAAGAAATCTATGCTAAAAATTAGAGCAAAGAAGCTTCACAACATGGGGGTTTTCCCCATAATTCTATTTCTACTCACAGTATACATAATCATATTTCAGAGCAGAAGACAGAGGCTCACCCAGTCCCACACCAGCAGCTTGTCTCTAATGTGTCAGAGGAAACTCCAACCAGAAGTCAGGTCATCCTTCTCTTGAGTCAGTGCTATTTTTACCACATTTAATGGGACATTTATGTACTTGATCATTTTTTGTGTGTGTGGCTGTCACCATACCAAAGCCTTTATGGTTATCATACAATTTAACTTGTTTGCCAGCTACAAAGTATGTATTTGTTACCTAAAAATATAGGTGAAACCAGTTTGAGCAGAGACTATGAAACCCTTAGGGTTCTTTCTGCACAAGTATGGGACCTCCCATACTTGTCTTCTGAAATGCATTCTGTCTTTTCCTGACACTAACAGTGAAGAGCAAGCCCTTTATTTTATTTTTCATTCAGCTTTATTGAAACATAATTGACATATGATAAACTGCACATATTTAAAGTATGCAACTTGATTACTGGTGACATATGACTATATCATAACTGAGAATTTATCACCCCAAGTTTCCTGGTGCCCTCTGTAATTCCATCTTCCCCTGCCTGTTCCCCCCCCCCCGTCACCAGAAACCATTGAACTGTTTTCTGTCACAATAGATTTGTTTGTATTTTCTAGTTTTAAATATATGGAGTAATATGGACTCTTTTTTTTCCTGGTTCTTAATGAAAGAATTGCTAAATGATAGCAATTTTGAGATTCATTCACGTCGTCTTGTGTACAAATAGTTCTTTTCTTTTTATTGCTAAGTAGAATTCCACTGCATGGCTCTACCATAATCTATGTAGCCATTTACGTATTGATGGCCAGCAGCATTGCCTGCAGTATCCGGCTGCCATAAATAAAGCAGCTGTAGCCATTTGCACACAAGTTTTGTCTGAACATGTTTTCAGCTATGTTAGGTAAACACCTAGGAGTAGAATGGCTGCGTCATTTGGTTAGTATATGCTTAATTTTTTAAGAAAGTGCCAAACTGTTTTTCAAGTGATTTTCGTCCTTTTTCAATTTCCGCTGGCAGGTGTTATGAGCATCAGTTACTCTACATCCTCAAGGACACTGAACACAGTCAGGCTTTCTCAGTGTAGCCAGTCCGGTGTGTGTTCGCAATGATCTCACTGTGGCTTCAGTCTTCAACGTGTATCTTCGAATAAACAGAACTTAAGACTGGAAAATGTGACTCTGGTTTTCAAAGAGAAGGAAAGAAAGGGATAGAAATAGAAGCCAGTGGAGCCAATACCAGTCCCTGTCAAAATTCCAGAACGACTAATCAACCAAGTGGTTAATAAATATTTAGAAGACTGAAAGTATCACTAGCTGCCCACCTGGGCATAATATTAACAATTCCTACTTAGTGAGATCATTAATATTTTGATAAGACATTATTAGATCAGCAGATAAGATACTGTAGGCGCTAATCACCAGATGCAGTCAATAAAACATAACAGTTGCTTTTCATTATGGGAAATACTTATGTGTTCCTAGGTTTTCAAATCACGGGCACTTCTGTGTCCTCCTCTGTCTCCCAGCCTCGTGTGTGCCTTCACTTTCATTCCGCTGCAGGGTCTCTTCATTTGTTGTTGGATTAAATCCAGGTCCCCCCACAGCCCCGTGTTTGATGGCGCTCATTTCTGTTCAGTGTGTACTTTTCCATTCGCGATGGCCCTCTTCCAATCTCCTACATGTTTTTCCATTTAATCTAGTTGTCAGCTCAGAATATTTTATGAAAAGTCACTTATACATTCCTTCCCCATAAATTGTTATAATTTTCTAACTGGATGGCCTAAACAGAATGGCTTATCATATATGCTTATTCACTACCCTATCTACGGAATGTTCAGTTTGGGGGCAATCTCGTTATCCTGGTCCAAAGGTCCATATCTGCTAATAGATAATGATTGTGTTTATCCCTTTAATGCCATGGATATTAAACTTGATTCAATTTTAGCCTTATTTTCAATTTTACTTCTGCATCTTAATCCTAAAGCAGTTCTGAATTTAAGCAGATCATAATCTACATAGAGTCTCTTATTATTAAAGTTGAATAGCTTCCCAAACCTGCTTCAGTTGTCAGCAGGAAGCAAATTAGAGAGTTTTCCTAAGTGGGGGGGGGAGGAAAAAAAATATCCTTATAGATAAGGGGTGATCATGGGATTTTTTTTTTCCCCAGAATGTTTCCAAGATGCTTCCAGAAATCACAGGATACTGTGCCTTTGCTGCATGTTTCTAGAGGAGAAAATAATATTTAAGCAGGGTCAAAATGAGTAAATTTTTATCTTCTCAGCCAACAGAGAAAACTAGAAAAATTGCTTACTACTCTCTTTTTCCTAAACCAAGAAACTAACAACAAGAAACAAGACAGCCCCCTTCCACAATGGAAGGGACCGGTAAGAAGATTCTGTGAAGTCACTGAGCCTGATGTTATTAAAAGAGGAATCCCTAGCAGTAAAAAAATAAAGCCTTATTTATCCAAAGGATACAAAAATGGTGGTTCAAATGGCACACGCACCCCAATGTTATAGCAGCATTACCAACAATAGCCAAAATGTGGAGAGAGCCCAGATGTCCATCGACAGATGAATAGATAAAGAAGATGTGGTGTGTATACACACACACACACACACACGATGGAATATTACTCAGCCTTCAAAAAGAATGAAATCTTGCCTTTTGCAATGACATGGATGGAACTAGAGGGTAGTATGCTAAGCGAAGTCAGTCAGTCAGAGAAAGACCAAAACCATATGATTTCACTCATATGTGGAATTTCAAAAACAGATGAACATAGGAGAAGGGAAGGAAAAATAAAATAAGATAAAAACAGAGAGGGATGCAAACCATAAGAGACTCTTAACTATAGAGAACAAAATGAGGGTTGCTGGAGGGGAGGTGGGTGGGGGGATGGGGTAACTGTGTGAAGGACATCAAGGACGGCACCTAATGTAATGAGCACTGAGTGTTATATGCAACTGATGAATCACTAAATTCTACTCCTGAAATTAATTATATGCTATATGTTAACTAAATTGAATTTAAATAAAAAATTAAATAAATATTAAAAAATTAAGCCTAAATAAATAAATATAAATAAATAAAGCCTTTATGTGGGCATGAAATCAAGGCTAGTTTGGAGACTGTATAGCTAGAAATGTAAGAAAATTATGTTTTTCGTACCTTCTATGAAGATTATTTCCCTTGGATTGCATTAATACATTTTTTAACATTCTAAATGTATTTAAGAAGTAAATTTGCAATCCCTGAAAAACAAGATCACATCCAAATAAGTCTACAGGTATACCAATTGTCCATTCCCAACCTGGGAGGCAGTAAGTTTTTGATTTTGTTTCTTTGTTTATTAAAATCCTATAATTTGAACTAGTAGAGTGTACAGAAGCATTTTTCAAAATATAGTTTTAGTATCATAATAAGCAGAGGGGGTTGTTAAATGTAGATCCTTGGGTTCCCTGCAGACCTCTTGAATCTCTGGAGTTGGAGTCTAGGAATCTGCGTTTTTATCAAGCCTCCAGGTGATTCATGTGATTGTTGAAGTTTGAAACCTTCAAAGAAGATATACTGTAGGTCCAGTTTGGTGCTAAGAGATCAGATCATTACATTTACAAGAATAAGATGAATATTTTTTAGTTTGGAATCAAGTTGTAGTTTGTAAATCATGCTAATCTATTATCTTAAGCCTACTTATAGCCTGGGAATTCCCTACGGATGACTGGAGATTTTATTAAGCTGAACTTCCACTATGCACTATAGAAAGCCCACCACATTCAATTGCTTGCATATGAATAGCTACATTATGATTTGTCTTTATACTTTGGTGCTTTGTGAGCAAAACTTTGATGGGGTTATGGGACTAATTTATCTTAAACTTAACCTGAAAACTTTCTGGGAAAATATGCCTGGTACACTACCTGACATATAATAAGCACTCTGTAAATATTTACTTAATGAAGAAATAAATGAAAGAATAAATGTTTGCTCATTTAATCTTTTCTGCCCCTTCTTGCCCTCCAGTATATCTTATAGTAATTAATATTGTCATCCACCCAGATTTCCAGGCTAAAAATGGGAGAGTTATCCATGGAAGCCACCTTCTCATTTACAAATGATTGATTACTAAATCCCCTCATATTTGTACCATCTAGAATTTTCTCACTTCCCTGGTATTTCCCTAGTTGAGTTATGTGAGATGTTATATATTAGTAAAAAGAATGATAAATCAAATGTATAAGGATAATGAGCATATGTGTGCCTAAGAATATATCCTATAAATATATAAGCATTGTCCTGCAGAGTACAAATCAACTAATTGAAGATTTTAACACAACCCTTTCAGAAACTTTTCAATCAAGCAAAAACAAAAAACCAAACAAGCAAAAGATTATAGACTTGAATAACATGATTGATAAGATCAAACCAACAGACGTATAGAATTTTATACCCAACAGAGAATATGCATTGTTTTTGAGCAAACATGGAATATTTACAAAACTCTGTGTTAAATTACAAATAATCAGCATCACACAGACTATATTCTCTGCTCATCATGCAATAAAATTAGAATCCAGTGACAAAAGACCTTTTTTTTTTAATCTTCTATACCTGGAAACTAAGTAACATACTATTAAATAACCGTTGGGTTAAAAAGAATACCATAAGGAAAATTACAAAATACTCATAACTCATAAAGGAAATACTACATGCCAAAATTTTTGGAACACAGTTAAACAAGTACTTAGTGGGAAATTTCTCATTTGGAATACGTTTGCTGGCAAACAAGGAAGACTGAAAAAAAATACTAAGCATTCAACTCAAGAATCTGGAAAAAGGAGCAACAAGCACACACCCCCAAAGGACCAAAAAAGGAAACAGTAAAGATAGGAGGGAGAAATCAGTGAAAGAACAAAAGAGAAGGAGAGAAGACTAACTGTCTGAAACTGGTTCTATGAAGAAATGTGTAACAGAAACAAACCATTGGTAGAGAGGGTGCGACTGTCATGGGTGGGGAGCCCAGCGAGGGAGAGGCGGCGCTCAGGGCAGAGATAGATAACTACAGAATGAAAGGGAGTAGTAACTATAATATATATAATAGCTTTTAACTTTCAGTTATGCTTGATGTAGTATATTATTACACATATCTTTCTATTATATATTGTACTTATGTTATTGTAATTGAACGTGTATACAGAAGCATATAGAATCATGTGATACAGTGTATTTTTACCTTGTATGTAATATATATCATATATTGTGTATATGTTATATGTAGTATCTCATATAGTGTTGTGTATATATGTCACATAGTATTCTCTAATTCATAAATTTATATATTATATCCTGTATAAGTACCCAAACAAATTATTACATTATGGAAAAGAGAAGAACAGCTGGATGTGGGGGCGATCTGGCTGCAACATCTGTCACCCCACTGATCGACAGCCAGGGTTGATTATGCTGATCTGGCTGGCGAGGCGGCTGCCCCCTCCCTCCTGCTGAACCAGAAGTTCCAAGAGGATGCCCTTCCCGGACAGAGGAGGACCATTCTTCAGTCAAGGGTCTACGAGTAGCCGCGCTCCCCCGCTGGAACCTCCAAACAAGCTCTCAAGAACAGCTGCAACAGAAACTAAGGGAATAACAGTTACACAGTAACTACATAAACAAAAAGAAAAATATAAAATGGTCAAAATTGGTTCAAAAATAAATTGAAAGCCCAAATAAACAAGTAGCAATTTAAAAAGTGAAATTGTAGTGAGGTTTTCCACACAGCAAAAGTCTCAAACCTCAAGATAATTTTAGAGATAAGTTGCTATCACATATTCAAAGAACATATCCTTATTTTATATGTCATTATGGAATGTAGAAAAAATAAGAAACACTGTTCAACTCATTTTATGAGACTAGTTTAACCTTGATTCCCAAAGTAGGTAAGAACAGGTCACTGAAGGAAAATTACAGGGCTACGCAGGAACACTAGTAAAAGATCCTAAATAAAAATATTTGCTAAGCAAACCCAAAAGTGTATTAAAAATACTACACTATGCTTAAGTGGATTTTATTCCAGAAACCCAAGGTTGGTTCAACATCAGAAATATGTCAGTGTAATTCACCATATGAATAAACTGAAGGACATAAATCATAGGATTATCTCAACTGATACAGAAAAAATAATTTGATAAAATTGAATAACTATATGTAATTTTAAAACACTTCTCAAAAAAACTGGGAATAACAAAAGGAAATTTCCTTAACTTAATAAAGATCAAGTACCAAAAACCTAAAGCAAACATCATTCTTAGCAGAAAGTTTTAAAACTTTCCGTTAAGATTGGAAACAAACCAAAGATGCTTACTGTTATGTTTTACGAAGTCCTGGTTAGTCAGTTACCTATAAGACAGCAAAAAAAAAGCTAAGATATAAAGATTATAAAAAAAATTACTTAAAACTTTCATCATATGCAGAAAATATAATCATCTAACCAGAAAAGCCAACAGAATCAACAGGTAAACAAAAAGAAGTGATGTAAGAGGTTAGCTTTATCACTGGATAGATCAACTTACAAAATTCAGTAGAATTCCTCTCTACCAATAATAGTCAATTAGGAAATATTATACCTCTTACGAGTGCAACAAAACCTATACGATATTTAGGATTTTACCTAACAAAGAATACATAGGACCTCTATAGGAAAAAAAAAAGATGTGATGATATGAAGATAAAGCCGTATCCTTTCATACAATACACAGAGCTAGACTCTGAATCAAATGATAAGCAAAAGAGGAAAATATAGGAAAACTCTTTTGTGACCCAGTAGTGTAGAAAGTCTTATTAAATAAGACTCCAAAATTAGAAGTCATGAAGCAAAAAAAATAAAAAGTTGTTGGATTTGACCACAACAAAACTAACAAGATGTTGAGCCCTGAGTAAGTCAGAGGCGCTTGGAAACCTCATGTCTGTAATGCATATTCATAATAACTCATGAGTCCTTAGAAAATGGCTAAGATGAGTCTTCATGGGGTTTGGGATCATATGTGTCTTGCTCTTCATAGCTTGGGGACCTCTCACGGTGCCTGGCACATAGTAGGTTCTTAATAAATATTTACTGAATAAACAAGTTTTATTTTATTTCCTATTCTACATAGTAAGATAAGGAAATATGTAATATGACTTAGAAATAGTTCTTTAGAAATCCTAAAAATTTTGTTTCAGTAATTTAAAAAATATTTGGTTATTTAGAAAATGTGTTTATGCAAAATACTTCATTTTCTAATTATGGTAGCTAAATAAGGAACTACTTCATTCTTATTTTTACTTATTGTTTGTGGCACTTGGGTCAGTTTTCAGTGTCAGTTTAATCATGTGATTTAGAGTCATACTCAACGTGAGTTGAAGTTTGCAAACTAAGTTTCATAAGACATTATTGAGTAAATATTTCTCTGAAGCCCAATTATATTATATAATCTGAATTCCTAATTTCTGCTGCTTTGACAGGCCAGAGGAAGAGGCAGAAGTGAGAAGAGTAATTCATGACTGACTTATGTCTTAGCTTCATTTCCTATGATTTTACCCCTCCTTGAAACAGCCCTGTCTTACTCCTGACAAGAAGAAAAGCATAACATTCTTACAGTTAAATAGACACAAACAAATATTGGACCTAGAGTCTGTTTGGAATCCTTCTGATTTATTGACTGTGTTATTTTTCTGCTGCCACAGGGTTTGGAACCAAGCTGTTGGCAGACTGTAGGAACCGGGCAGCTCTCTGTGAATCCAGAAAGAGAAACAGGGTAACAAATCAAGCCTTCAAAGAGCAAAGCCAATTTCAACGACTGAAGGTAATTTCTGTTCTCTAAAGAGGAAAAAATAGGATTTGATAAATACTCTACAAATATTGCTACAGTTATATAAAGCCTCAGAGTGAACCTACTTCAGACTCATTTCCTCACCCCCAATCATGCACGTTCTTTTTGGTTTTCATACTCTTAACTGTTCTGTTTGCCTAAAGAGGTTGGCATCATGCCTGTAGAGTGATGTTTCACAACTGGTGCTCACTGATTTCAGGTTCTGCACATAGTGGCTTTCGTCAAAAGCCAAAGGTAAGGCTTTGTGTGTACACCCTATGGGATAAAACACTTTTCCAGACAATGTTGCTTAGAAGAAGTTACACTGACTTTGCTAATTCCTAGATGGCCCTGCCTACCATCTTGTGTCTTAAAATTACAGAGCAGAACTGTAGCTGGCACCACTGAGACTCTAGTTGAAATTCATTTTCTAAAAACCATGGCTTAGTATCTTCCTATAGCCAAAATGGATGGTTCATTGCCGAACACATTTATAAAAACTCTTTTAGTTGTAAATGATAGAAATCCAACTTCAACTAGCTTGAGCAAGAGATTGGGTTTGGGCGCCTGCGTGGCTGAGTTGGTTAAGCGACTGCCTTCGGCTCAGGTCATGATCCTGGAGTCCCAGGATCGAGTCCCACATCGGGCTCCCTGCTCGGCAGGGAGTCTGCTTCTCCCTCTGACCCTCCTCCCTCTCATGCTCTCTGTCTCTCATTCTCTCTCTCACAAATAAATAAAAAATCTTAAAAAAAAAAAAAGATTGGGGTTATTGTCTCAGAATCCAGGGAAGATTGAGACAAGAGAAGACCTTTGAAATAGCAGATACCCAGGTGGTTTCAGGGACAATTGAAGCTAGCAACCCAAATGCATCCCACCTACCCCTTTTTGTACCCCTCATCTCTCAGCTAAGTTTTCTTCTCTCTCACTAAAGATGGCTCTCTTTTACATAACGGGAAAACATGGGTACCAAAATCTCCTAAGTATTCTTTATAACTTCTAGCACAAAATAAGGACTGACGCTCTCAGGTCTAGTCAAAATCTGCAAAAAAAAAATGATACTGGCTCAGTTTGGGTCAGATGCTCAGTCACAGGGGTGAGGTCATGTGAGAACAAAGAAACTCTTACAACAGCCATATAAATAGGGATACAGAGCAGAAAATATCACAGTTGTTCACTTCACAGAGCATCAATATTAAATGTATTAGGATAAAATAAGGGTAATCTGGCTTTCTATGAACCTTATTGAATATCACAAAATATTTTAGTTCAACTCAAGAAAAACCCAGTAGATCTAGAAAAGCTGTATAGAAAGATAACAAATAACAAATTACTTTAAAGCAAAAAGCATTGCTGCAGCTAGAGGGTCATTTCACAATGGCAGAAGGTTTTCTTTAATAGGAGGAAATAAAGATTCTTAATACATATATAGGGCGCCTGGGTGGCTCAGTTGGTTAAGCGACTGCCTTCGGCTCAGGTCATGATCCTGGAGTCCCTGGATTGAGTCCCGCATCGGGCTCCCTGCTCGGCAGGGAGTCTGCTTCTCCCTCTGACCACCCCCTCTCATGTGCTCTCTCTCTCATTCTCTGTGTCAAATAAATAAATAAAATCTTTAAAAAAAATACATATATAGCTACTAATTTGGCATGAAAATATATAAAGCAAAAGTGACACATGGAAAAGTGGACAAGTCTACGTATTTAAAAATATCTTCCTGAAATATATCAGTTCTGTCCAAATTACCTAGATCACCACTGCCAGAAGCAAACATTTCCCATGAGATTTCTTAAGAGCTTAGGTTTCTGCGGTTGGTAGATAATGCCAAGGAAGTCCTGTCTCTGGCACAGAGGGACGAGGTATAGCTTGCAACATGTCAAGAGCACTTAGTTTTCGATCCAGAGTAATTATCACTAATCCTACTACTGGATATCATCTAGTGACTGGGTGATTAAAAAGCAATGTGGCAAAGAGATCTCTGCCTCACTTTTCTGAGACAAATCCAAGCAGTTGTATGGCCTGTGCAAAAGCATAGCTTCTTATGGAAATGTCTGTCACAGAAACACAAAAGTGGCCGCACAGACCAACAGAGCTTTCAAAAGTTGAGAGAAAGCAAGTCATTTCTATTTCTTGAGGATTTAATATTTTTTTAAACATGAATGGCAAAAAAAAAGAAAATTTGTGGAATATTACTTTCAATATTATATTTAACAAATCAGCACTTTTAACACATGATTATGATGATTGTATATAAGACAATATCTCGAACTGTAACGTGGTGGATCTTGGCAAATATGAGGTCCAGGCTGGATGCCCCTGTCACGACTCCTCACCTCTGGGGAGGGACTACTCCCCTCCCCAGAACCAAGACCCACAAGAGGCCCCAGGACACATGTACAAACTACTTTGATTTAAATTCCACAGACCTAATGCATTAGTCTTGGGAATTAAATGTACTGGGATCATATCTTGCTCAGATTAAGATCCACATCTTTTGGGCGCCTGGGTGGCTCAGTTGGTTAAGCAACTGCCTTCGGCTTAGGTCATGATCCTGGAGTCCCGGGATCGAGTCCTGCATCGGGCTCCCTGCTCAGCGAGGAGCCTGCTTCTCCCTCTGACCCTCCCCCCTCTCAGGTACTCTCTCTCATTCTCGCTCTCTCAAATAAATAAATAAATCTTTAAAAAAAAAAAAAGATCCACATCTTTTTCTTAAAATGTTAAATCCTTTGTCTAAGATCAGAGAATTCCCAAGAAAACTAAGTGTAATGATTACTGAGGGGTAGTTTCCTAATCAAAATACTTTCTTAAACATAAAATTTGAACCTATAATGAAACTTCCCTGGGACTATGCCAAATTTGCATATTCATAATGCTGAAAGGGAATAGAATTAGCAGGCAATAAAGGAAGATAATCAGAGGCCAAGGAGCCAGCTTTGATGATCAAAATGCATTTTTATTTAAAATGTTTCACAGATGAAGACACCAGCTTTGAGAAGATGTCATCCGTCCACATTCCCACAGCTAATAAAAAGTAGGATGCACATAACTCGTGTCTGTCCTATTCCAAGACCCACACTAATAGGTAATAGTGTAGTAGGTATTTTGCTGGATTCAAATACATTTACTAAATTCATTTATTCATTTCATTCTTTTGTTCCTATAATCTTACATTTAATAAATCTTTATGAGCACCTAACAATAAAGGCATTATGCTAGGTCCAGAGAAACAGCAAGGAACACAAAGAAATCATTGTCCTCATAAACATACAGTCTTAATGAAGAAGACCTAATACGATGTAAAAAAAATTAATGTATTTGGGCAAATAAGACTTGAAGGGGGTTTGTTCAGATGAGCACTATATACTGTAAGAAAGTGTCTTAAGCAATAGAAGCTAAACAAATGTGAGTGTTTGAAACAAGAGTAAGAAAGTCAGGATTGGCCTGGTTCCTAATATAATCTTATTATATGCATAATTTTGTAAATGATTTCATCCTACTTCATTGAGTAGATAGATAGATGGGTAGGTAGATAGATGACAGATACACCCATGCATAGATACAAACATAGATGGTAGACAGATGGACGGTGACAGGTAAATCCATGATAGATGATTGGGGATGGGGGTGTAGAAAGAAAACCCATAACTCAGACAGAAAAAGCAAGAATCCTAACTCTGGACCACATTCCTCCTGAAATTCCCTAAATTTTGCTTTCAAAGTATTCGCAGAAACCATTTCTACTTTGTCTGAGAGTGTGATGATCTAAGACGCTTAGCCACCCCTGTGTTAGCCCTCAGGGAGCCTCGCTTACGTTCCTGCCTCGACGTTCTTTCCTACTCCATGCAGTTCTAAGCAGGAGGCAGCCTCTGCCCGAGCTCGGATGGGCCAGCAGCATCAATAGCCATGGATGCCACAGCTGCTACTTGTTTTCTGTTTGTTTTTGGTGTTCTCTGCTTAAGCTTTGCCATGAGTTCAGACTGACCTTCTGACCATTGGTCTTAATAAGTGAAATTGAGTATTTTATAAGCAGTCAAATGGGATCCATTATCCCTTAGCACACACCATATTCCTTATGCACGTGGGGTGAGGATGCACGTAGACAAACAGATGGCAGAGCTGGGGTAAGCACAGAACACTCACCTCTGAGGGGTGTTCCTGCATGGCCTTCACAGGGCAGAAACCTTGACCCAAATACACCCACAATCCTCTTCACCCTCTAACACCTAAGAAAAATATACATCCAAGAAATAGATCTCTTATATCCTCAGGCTTCTTGATCCTGATCATTTTTTAAATTAAGAGAAACTTCATTTGGGGGCACCTGGGTGGCTCAGTCAGTCAAGCGTCCGACTCCTGATTTCAGCTCGGGTCATGATCTGTGTCCTGAGATTGAGCCCTGCATCAGGCTCTGCTTAAAATTCTCTCTCCCTCTGCCCCTCCCCCTGCTCTCTGTCTCTTAAAAAAAATTGATTTCTTCATTAATCCCCTCATCAATCCTTTCAGTCAACACTTGTCAAGCACCTATTGTGTTCACATTGCTAGTGGAGAGTTGGGGAAAGAGAAATCTGGGAGGCTCTGGCCTGGAGAAGCACTGTTCATGAACCAGTTCCTGGGTGAGCTCAGGCAGAAAGACGTGTCTGTTCACCAAGTATTTCATAACAGTCCTATCCTTCTAAGCAGAATTGTTTATTTAACTTCCTTCTATAGCTGCATACTCTAGGTCTCTAGCTCTGTCCAGGTTTAGGTTTCCAGAATTCACATGAATTTTTATAGTTTTACATTTCTATAGCTTCCCAAATGGAACTCTCTTGTATGAAATGAAAACATAGAAGCACCCAGAAAAACATCAGCTCACATCTTTGAAATCTATAAGAAAGTGAAATAGCAGTAGGGGAAAATGGCCTTTTTAATGCCAATTATGTTATCTCAGCTCTATCTTAAATAAACGGAAGTGGTAACTAGGGAGTAAATTCAGCTTTCCAGAAACAGATGTTCCTCTCACTCGGGTACTAGAGTTTGACACTGCTTTCTAATGCACCAAACAATGACATCTAATCACCTTAGGAAGCCAACACTTCTTGATTACTCTGTGCCAGGAAATGCGCCAGGTGCCAGCAATACATGGATAAATATGACACAGTTTCTGTTCTCAAAGAACTTGGCTTATCAGAGTGAATCCTGTGGCTTCCTCAGAGTTGGTACAGGCAACTATTTAAAAATATATCTCTCCAGTGGCATTTTTGGGATGGTCCTGCATCTCTGCCTTAAGCCAAAGAACAAAACTCAAGAGATCACAGAAATCTGGGGATAGTTCTCAGCAAGCAGGTAAGAGCATCACACAGCAGGCTCTAATGGAGTCCGTAGGAAATGTGTAGCCTGCTGCTTAATCTGGAAACCAAACACAGGTTGCAAACACTTAAAGAAGAAATGCTTATGAGTGGTTCTAAAGGAAAGTGATGAACAGAATGTGACTTTGAGGGTAGTGAGGAGGCCTGGGGAGTGATGGGTCATACTGTCCTCACAAGATGTCAGGGCACCCAGACCTGCCTACCCTAACACAGCTCCCCTGTGGAGCCCAGAGAACAGAGTGGAATCACTCAATTCCACTAGCACTGTGTTTGTAATATTTAACAAGCTTCCCACCATCCTCAAATAACCCTTGTCAGAGAAACCTGTGGTATAAGAATTAGTGGAAAAGAGCATTGGTAGCATGCTGTCTGTCCCGAATATTTGGATCCATTCCTTAAGCTTCTCGGTCCGCAGTTTCCTAACCTATAAAATGGGGATAATTTAGTTTGGATTCAATTACATAAGGAGTGTTGAACACCTACATGATGTACGTAGGGCACACTGCCTGGATCAATAAATGTTGGCTTCCTGGAGAAAAGATTTTAGAAGATGCCTCAGGGTACATTTGTAAAGATGATATTTATAATTATAGCAGCCAATGGGTAAAGAACAAATTTGTAAAGCCTCAATACTAAAGACTGGAATATAAGCTGAGTGTTTGGGTGACTGGAAGAGGCCCAGCAAAAAGAATAGAGCATTGTATGGAACTCAGTGCCTCCTGAGAGAGAGCTCTGTAAGTCCCGTGGAAGAAGGGAAACTGTCAAAACAAGCAGGCATTCAGTTTATTCATCAAACACAAACTGAGTGTCTACATTGTGCCTACACCGAGTGACATTCTGTTAAGAAACAGGGACAGAGAAAGAGGTTGCAGCAACAGAAGATTCAAGAGACCCCACGGTAGAGCTCAGTCAAAGGTAGCCACAGGATAGGCCACGGGGTAGACTCCCGTAGGAGTAGATCTCCTCTTCCACGGGGTCCCCACCTAACTGATCGATCGTCTTACTCAGGAGAGAGGTGAGAGTTACAAGTTAGGAAACAGGCACTTTGAGCAATGGAGGGATTGCTGACTGCCTAACTACAACAGGTTTGAGCGATGCGGCCTTGTACTTCTGAAAGCTTACCAGCTCTAACCCCAGGCCAGGAAGGACACCACATGCTACAGGACTCAGAGGAGGGAGAATTTGCTTTCAGCTGAACATGTGTCACCTCATTGTAAGAGCAATTTACAGATACATGCTGTCATGGGCTTGAAAAGCAGTTTGAAATATATATATATACTCAAATTACATTCCAAACACATATATATGTATATAAACACACACATATATATATAGTATGTGTGTGTGTATATATATACACTCATATATGGATAATGGATAATATTGTATCAAGTGCTAGGTTCTGGATGAAATGCCATTCTAACCACTGAGCAACAATAAAGAAAGTCTTTACAAGCTTACAAAGAAATATTAAAGAATCCACCAATCATACCACCTACCAATGAAATAAATTGCTTTTGAGATGCTGCTGAAATAGGGTGAAAAGAATAAGTGGGACTTTATTGTAAGCTCACAGCTCAGTTTGTTCCCGGCAATGTTAACTCTGAACTGTAATGATGTGTGCCCGTTAGTTACTACTGTGGCTTTTCTCCAGCCAGGTCTTTGTGCTAGAGAGGAGGATGGCGGTTATCACCATTAATTAAAATTGGCTATATAAAAGGCATTAGAAAGTAAAGGACCCTTTTCATATAAGGGGAAACAAGTGGTAGAGTAGATGGTCCCTTCCCTTAGGAAAGTCATTCTGAACAAGAAATGGGAAGAAAACAAGTGTAATGATCACCCCAAATGCAGGCTTTTTAAGAGAGACTTTGGGGCCCATTATGGAAAGGGTTTGTTTCAATGCTGTCAACATTCTTGTAAATGTATGGGAGTTTTAGACCCTTCCACTACTTCTTTTAGTAAGACTTTCCAGTGTATGAATTGACTTTCTTTACACAGGCTCGTGATGCACTTCCTTTGATTTACCTACACAACAACCGGGTGTGTAAGAGAGTTTAGGCTTCCGGGGAGATAGATGGTTCTAGACACAGGAGAACATAGGCTTTACATGTTGGCACTGAGCTGCCCATGTGCTCGCATGGCGCTTGCCCTTGCGTCTACACAGCTATCAAAAAGCAAAAAGCGTTCCACTCTGAGAAGTTTCAGTGCTTCCTCCACTTAGGAGCCCACGGGGTTTCTCCATGCTGACCTAGCCACATCGAGGAGAGTGGCCATTTCCCTGACCTCCGCCAAGCGGAACAGTAAAATGCACAGACATTAACTACTTTATTAGCTTGATGAGTTTTAACCTGTGCACGCACACATACCCTCTACCTCCCTCAGGCTGTGGAGTTGTTCCATCACTAGAAAGTTCCCTTGTGCCCCCTTTGACATGAACCCCCTCAACTGTCCCTCCGGGCAGGAATCCACTGGTCTGATTTCTATCACCATAGAGTGTATTTGTGTCTGTTCCAGAGGTTCATCTAAATGGAAGAGTATAGTAGGTACACTTTGGGTGTGGCTTCTTTCACTCAGCAAAATATTTTCAAGCTCCATCTATGTTGTTGACCCCATCCGTCATTTCTTCCTTTTCATTGCTGAGTCGTAGGCATTGTATAAACGCCCTAAGGTTTATTGATCCATTCTCTTGATAATGGACATTTGAGTTGTTTTCCAGGTTTGGGCTGTTAATATTTGTCTACAGTTTTTGCTGTATACTTACTCATATCCCTTCGGTCAACACCTAGAAATGGAATTGCAAGGACAGAGGATAGATACATGTTTAACTTAATGAGAAATCCTGACCAACATTCGGAGTCATCAGTCTTCTTCATTGTACCATGCAAGTGGCTGTGTTGTGGTACCTCATTGTGGTTTTAATTTGCATTTCTCTGATGACTAATGATATTGAGCATTATTTTCACGTGCTTATTGACTTTTCAGATCTCTTCCTTTGTGAACTATTTGTCTTTTGCTCACTAGTAAATTGAGTTGCCTCTTTATTATTGAATTGTAGTTCTTCATATATTCTGCTTATAAGTCCTTTGTTAGCTATCTATGACAAATACTTTTTCCTGGTCTGTGGGTTCTCTGTTCATTTTCTTAACTATGATCTTAATAAGTCTGACCTTTTGGTAATCAGAAGTGTGTAATTTGATGAAAACCTATTTTCATTGTTTTTTTCCTTTATGACTAGTGCTCTCTGGATCCATCTAGAAATCTTTGCCCAACCAAAAGTTACAAAAAGTTACAAAAATATTCTCCTATGTTTTCTTCTAGAACAAAGTTTCCTGACCTTTTTTACATTGTCATCCCCCATGTGAGTTTCCTAAGGCCACCATAACAAAGTAACAAACTAGGGGCTTAACACAACAGAAATTTAGTGTTTTGGGGCACCTGGGTGGCTCAGATGGTTAAGCGTCTGCCTTTGGCTCAGGTCATGATCCCAGGGTCCTGGGATCGAGCCCCACATCGGGCTCCTGGCTCAGTGGGGAGTCTGCTTCTCTCTCTCCCTCTGCCTTTCCCACTGCTCATGCTCTCTCTCTCTCTGTATCTCTGTGTCTCAAATGAAGAAATAATATCTTTAAAAAGAAAGGAAGGAAGAAAGGAAGAAAGGAACGAAGGAAGGAAGGAAGAAAGAAAGAAAGAAAGGAAGGAAGGAAGGAAGGAAGGAAGAAAGAAAGAAAGAAAAGAAAGAAAGAAATTTAGTGTAATTTAGTGTTTCACAGTTCTGGAGGCTTGAAGTCCAAAATCAAGGTGTTGGCAGAGCCTTCCTGTCTTTGACAGCCCTAGGGGAGGATCCTTCCTTGCCTCTGGCTAGCTTCTGATGGTTTGCCAGGAATCCTTGGCATTCCTTGGCTTGTAACACTTTACTGCAATCTCTTTTCTGTCTTCACATGGCCTTCTCCCCTGTGTGTCTGTCTCTATGTCTCTTCCCCTCTTCTTATAAGGACACTAGTCATATTGTGTTATTGTGTTAGGGACCTACCCTACTCCAGTGTGACCTCATCTTTGCTTCTTAATTATATCTGCAAAGACCCTATTTCCATACAAGATCACTTTGAAGGTACCAGGGGTTATGACTTCAGCCTAAGTTTTTGAGAGACACAATTCATACCAACAGTATTTCCACAGGAGTCTTTTTAGATATTCTCTTTCTAATCAGCCTAGTCCCCTAACATGAAATGTGTTAATATCCACAGATATAATGTATATCTGTTCTTGTACTATGACCCTTTGGAGGGCCACAAACTGTTGTAATATCCAAGATTTTTTTACCCTCCAAGGGCTGACTTTCACCCCCTTTCATGTTCAGATATATTAGCCATCTCTAATTCATTTTTGTGTATAGTGTGAGATACAGGTTGGAGGTCACCTCTCATATGGATATCCAGTGGTTCCTGCATTGTTTGTTAAAAGCCTTTCATTTTGTCATTGAATTGCTTTGGTACCATACTCTGAAGGTGTAGTTTTATTTCTGAACTCTTATTGAGCTGTGTGTCTTTACACCAATAGCACACGGTGTGTGTATAATGCAGCTTTATAGTACAGCTCTTCTTTTTAAAGATTATATTAGCTATCGTACATTCTTTGAATTTCTAGATAAATTTTAGAAATGACATGCCAATTTCTACACACACACACACACACACACACACACACACACAGCCTACTGGGTCTTGACTGGAATCATGTTGAATGTGTAGATTAATTTGAGGAGAGTCATCATCTCAGCAATATTGAGTCTTCCAATCCATGATCACGGTATAACTCTTCATTTAATTTAGATCCCCATTAATGTCTCTCAGAAATATTTTTGTATTTTTGTGTTTTGTCAGTATACAGATTTTACACATATTTTGTTACTTTTACATGCTATTCTAAATTATATTGAATTTATTTTAAAGAAGTTTATTGCCAGTATATAGAAATGCAATTACTTTTTGTATATTGATTTTGAATCCTACAACCTTACTAAACTCACTTATTTGTTCTAGTGGTTTTATATAGATTCTCTAGGGCTGTCTGTATATAGAACATGTTGTCTATGCATATTCAGGACATTCCACCCCAAAGCAATGGAATACACATTCTTCTCTAGTGCCCATGGAACATTATCCAGAATAGATCACATCCTAGGTCATAAATCAGGTCTCAACCAGTACCAAAAGATTGGAATCATTCCCTGCCTATTTTCAGACCACAATGCTTTGAAACTAGAACTCAATCACAAGAGGAAAGTCAGAAAGAACTCAAATACATGGAGGCTAAAGAGCATCCTACTGAAGAATGAATGGGTCAACCAGGAAATTAAAGAAGAATTTAAAAAATACATGGAAACCAATGAAAATGAAAACACAACTATTCAAAATCTTTGGGATGCAGCAAAGGCAGTCCTAAGAGGAAAGTATATAGCAATACAAGCCTTTCTCAAGAAACAAGAAAGGTCTCAAGTACACAACCTAACCCTACACCTAAAGGAGCTGGAGAAAGAACAGCAAATAAAGCCTAAACCCAGCAGGAGAAGAGAAATAATAAAGATCAGAGCAGAAATCAATGAAATAGAAACTAAAAGAACAGTAGAACAGATCAACGAAACTAGGAGCTGGTTCTTTGAAAGAATTAACAAGATTGATAAACCCCTGGCCAGACTTATCAAAAAGAGAAGAGAAATGACCCAAATCAACAAAATCATGAATGAAAGAGGAGAGATCACAACCAACACCAAAGAAATACAAACAATTATAAGAACATATTATGAGCAACTCTATGCCAGCAAATTAGATAACCTGGAAGAAATGGAGGCATTCCTAGAGATGTATCAACTACCAAAACTGAACCAGGATGAAATAGAAAACCTGAACAGACCTATAACCACTAAGGAAATTGAAGCAGTCATCAAAAATCTCCCCAAAAACAAAAGCCCAGGTCCAGATGGCTTCCCAGGGGAATTCTACCAAACATTTCAAGAAGAATTAATACCTATTCTTCTGAAACTGTTCCAAAAAATAGAACTGGAAGGAAAACTTCCCAACTCATTTTATGAGGCCAGCATTACCTTGATCCCAAAACCAGACAAAGACCCCATCAAAAAGGAGAATTACAGACCAATATCCCTGATGAACATGGATGCAAAAATTCTCACCAAAATACTAGCCAATAGGATCCAACAGTACATTAAAAGGATTATTCACCATGACCAAGTGGGATTTATCCCTGGGCTGCAAGGTGGGTTCAACATCCGCAAATCAATCAATGTGATACAATACATTAACAAAAGAAAGAACAAGAATCATATGATCCTCTCAATAGATGCAGAAAAAGCTTTTGACAAAGTACAGCATCCTTTCTTGATCAAAACTCTTCAGAGTATAGGGATAGAGGGTACATACCTCAATATCATAAAAGCCATCTATGAAAAACCTGCAGCGAATATCATTCTCAATGGGGAAAAACTGAGAGCTTTCCCCCTAAGGTCAGGAACGCGGCAGGGATGTCCACTATCACCACTGCTATTCAACATAGTATTGGAAGTCCTAGCCACAGCAATCAGACAACAAAAAGAAATCAAAGGCATCCAAATTGGCAAAGAAGAAGTCAAACTCTCACTCTTTGCAGATGATATGATACTTTATGTGGAAAACGGAGTCAAAAGACTCCACCCCAAAACTGCTAGAACTCATACAGGAATTCAGTCAAGTGGCAGGATATAAAATCAATGCACAGAAGTCAGTGGCATTCCTATACACCAACAACAAGACAGAAGAAAGAGAAATTAAGGAGTTGATCCCATTTACAACTGCACCCAAAACCATAAGATACCTAGGAATAAATCTAACCAAAGAGACAAAGGATCTGTACTCAGAAAATTATAAAATACTCATGAAAGAAATTGAGGAAGACACAAAGAAATGGAAAAACGTTCCATGCTCATGGATTGGAAGAACAAATATTGTGAAGATGTCAATGCTACCTAGAGCAATCCACACATTCAATGCAATCCCCATCAAAATACCATCCACTTTTTTCAAAGAAATGGAACAAATAATCCTAAAATTTGTATGGAACCAGAAAAGACCCGGCATAGCCAGAGGAATGTTGAAAAAGAAAAGCAAAGCTGGCGGCATCACAATTCCGGACTTCCAGCTCTATTACAAAGCTGTCATCATCAAGACAGCATGGTACTGGCACAAAAACAGACACATAGATCAATGGAACAGAATAGAGAGCCCACAAATGGACCCTCAACTCTATGGTCAACTCATCTTTGACAAAGCAGGAAAGATGTCCAATGGAAAAAAGACAGTCTCTTCAACAAATGGTGTTGGGAAAATTGGATAGCCACATGCAGAAGAATGAAACTGGACCATTTCCTTACACCACACACAAAAATAGACTCCAAATGGTTGAAGGACCTCAATGTGAGACAGGAGTCCATCAAAATCCTAAAGGAGAACACAGGCAGCAACCTCTTTGACCTCAGCCGAAGCAACTTCTTCCTAGAAACATCGCCAAAGGCAAGGGAAGCAAGGGCAAAAATGAACTATTGGGACTTCATCAAGATAAAAAGCTTTTACAAAGCAAAGGAAACAGTCAACAAAACCAAAAGACAACCGACAGAATGGGAGAAGATATTTGCAAATGACATATCACATAAAGGGCTAGTATCCAAAATCTATAAAGAACTCATCAAACTCAACACCCAAAAGACAAAGAATCCAATCAAGAAATGGGCAGAAGACATGAACAGACATTTTTCCAAAGAAGACATCCAAATGGCCAACAGACACATGAAAAAGTGCTCAATATCGCTTGGCATCAGGGAAATCCAAATCAAAACCTCAATGAGATACCACCTCACACCAGTCAGAATGGCTAAAATTAACAAGTCAGGAAACGACAGATGTTGGCGGGGATGCGGAGAAAGGGGAACCCTCCTACACTGTTGGTGGGAATGCAAGCTGGTGCAGCCACTCTGGAAAACTGTATGGAGGTTCCACAAAAAGTTGAAAATAGAGCTACCATATGATCCAGCAATTGCACTACTGGGTATTTACCCCAAAGATACAAAAGTAGGGATCCGAAAGGGTACGTGCACCCCGATGTTTATAGCAGCAATGTCCACAATAGCCAAACTGTGGAAAGAGCCAAGATGTCCATCGACAGATGAATGGATAAAGAAGATGTGGTATATATA
>NC_058413.1:102931921-102950526 GCF_002201575.2 Neomonachus schauinslandi | reverse complement strand
TATATATATATATATATATATATATATATATATATATATATATATATACAATGGAATATTATGCAGCCATCAAAAGGAATGAGATCTTGCCATTTGCAACGACGTGGATGGAACTGGAGGGTATTATGTTGAGTGAAATAAGTCAAACAAAGAAAGACATGTATCATATGATCTCACTGATATGAGGAATTCTTAATTGCAGGAAACAAACTGAGGGTTGCTGGAGTGGGGGGTGGGGTGGGAGGGATGGGGGTGACTGGCTGATAGACACTGGGGAGGGTATGTGCTCTGGTAAGCACTGTGAATTGTGCAAGACTGTTGAATCTCAGATCTGTACGTCTGAAACAAATAATGCAATATATGTTAAAAAAAAAAGAAGAAGAAGAAGGTAGCGGGAGGGGAAGAATGAAGTGGGGGAAATCAGAGGGGTAGACGAACCGTGAGAGACAATGGACTCTGAAAAACAAACAGGGTTCTAGAGGGGAGAGGGGTAGGAGGATGGGTTAGCCTGGTGGTGGGTATTGAGGAGGGCACATTCTGCATGGAGCACTGGGTGTTATGCACAAACAATGAATCATGGAACACTTCATCTAAAACTAATGATGTAATGTATGGGGATTAACATAAGAAAAAAAAAAAAAAAGAACATGTTGTCTATGAACAAAGACACTTTTTTCATCCTTTTTCAATCAATGTCAAGTAGAAATAGTGAGAGTGAGCATCTCTGCTTTATTTCTAACCTTAGGGGGAAATTTTTCAGATTTTACCACTAAAGAAGAAGTTAGCTGTAGGTTTTTTGTAGATGTCCTTTATCAGACTGAAAAAAAAGTTTCTTTTTACTTGCAGGCTGCTGAGGTTTTTTCTTAAATAAATGGGTGCTACATTTTGACAAATATTTTTTTCTATGGCAATTGTGTGATTTTTGTCCTTTATTTTTCTAATCTGATAAGTTACAGTAACTGATACTGATTTTCAAATCTTGAACCAATCTTATATTTATGAAATAAATATCAGACGACGGTGAGGTATTAACTTTTTTTATGTCACTGAACTAAATTTGCTAGTTTATTTTATTTATTTATTTGCTATATTTATAATTCCTTATTTTGGTAATTTGCACTTTCTCTCTTTTTTACTTGATAAGTCTTGGTGTTTCTCATTCACTGAACTTGTCAAAGAACCAATTTTTAGCTTCATTGGCTTTCTCTATCATAAATTTTCAGTCTTAATTGATTATGTCTCATGTCTTTATTATTTCTTTTGCTTTGGTTTAATTTGCTCTTCTTTTCCTAGCTTCTTAAAATGAAAAATTCATCATTTCTTCTTTTCTGATATAAATATTAAAGCTATAAACTTCTCTTAAGCCCTGCTTTAGAGGCATCCCACAAGTTTTTTATATGTTCTGTTTTCATTCATATTTGGTTCAAAATATCTTCTAATTTTCTTTCTGGTTTCTTCTTTTGTCCACAGGTTATCTAGAAGTGTGTTGATTAATTTCCAAATAAATTAGAGTTCTTTTAATAAATTAGATAGCTCTGTTGCTAATTTCTAATTTAATTCTATTATAGTCTGTAGGATTTCCCTCTTTCTTTCTTTTTAAAATTTACTGAGGCTCATTGTATGGTCCAACATACAGTCTATATTGGTGAATGTTCCATATGTATTTAAGAATGAGTATTCTGTAGTTTTTGCAGATAGTGTTCTATAAAGGTTAATTAGGTCAAGTTGTTCATTTATATTCTTCTGTTCTCTTTTATATCCTTTCTGATTTTCTGTCTACTACGTTTTTTATCAGTTACTGAAAGAATGTTCAAATCTCCAAATACAGCTGTAGATTTGTCTATTTTTCCTTTAAGTTTTATCAGCATTACTATCATTTTGTTTTGTAGCTTGTTATTAGGTGCACACACATTGAAGATTGTTATCTTTATGCTATTACCACAATATCTTAGATACTATAGCTTTATAATAAATCTTGAAGTCAGTACTGTAAGTCTTCCAACTTTCCTTTTGTCCTTTCAAAGTCATTTGGCTATTCTAGGTTCGTTGCATTTCAAAATGAATTTTAAAATCAAATTCTACAAAAATTCTGCTGGGTTTTTGATTGGGATAACTTTGAATCTATAAATCAATTTGGGTAGAATTGACACCTTAACAACATTGAGTCTGCCAGTTTATGAATGTGGTATATATATACATATATATACACATACACACACATATATGTCACATTCATATATCTTCATTTATTTAAGTTTTTCATTTCTCTAAGAAATGTTACTTGGTTTTCAGTTACAGGTCTTGCATGTTACCTACTAGATTTATGTCTTTATATTTATCTCTAAATATTTCCTATTTTGATATGATTGTAAATGGTAGGGTTTTTTTTCTGTTTCTGATTGCTCATTGATAGTGTAAAGAAATGCAGTTGATTTTTGTATATTGATCTTATATCAGGCATTCACTTATAAGTTCTAGTGCCTTTTTGTAGATTCCTAAGATTTTTCCGTATAGATGATCAAGTAGCTATGAATACAGACAGTTTTATTTCTCCCTTTACAGGCTGCATGCCTTTTATATCTTTTCTTTGCTGTATTACATGTCTAGAACCTTCAGTGCAATGTTGAATAGAAGTGGTGAGAACAGACATCCTTGTTTTGTTCCTTATTTTAGAGGAAAAGTATTCAACATTTCACCATTAAATATGATGTTAGCTCCAGATGCCCTTGATCAAATTGAGAAAGTTGTCCTCTAGTCCTAAGTGGCTGAGAGTTTTTATGAAGAAATGAATGTTAAATTTTGTCAGATACTCTTTTTTTTTGCATCTATTAAGATAGACAGTTTTTCTTTTTCTTTTCTCTTTTTTTCCCCAGTCTATATCATGGTGAATTATATTGATTGATTTTCAGAGGAATTATTAACCTGGCATTCTTGTGATAAGCTCACTTGGTCATGATGTACTATTTTTTATGTATATTGTTGCATTCGATTTTATAAAATTTTGTTAAGGAATTTTTCAACTATGCATTTTTCTTTTCTTGTGATGTTCATGCTTTGTCTTAAAATGTTTTAGCTTATACCAGAGTAAGGCTAGCCTCATAGAATGAATTGGGAAATATTTCCTTCCTTTCAATTTCTTGAAGATTTTATAGAGAATTGCAGTTATTGATTCTGTAAATTTTTGGTATAAATCATCAGTGAAGCCATTTGGGCCCGGATTTTGGATATGTGTGCAGGACAATTTTTAACCTCAAATTTCATTTCTCTAGTAGATACAATTTGTTTGGGTTACCTCTTTGTTCTTGAATAAGTTCTGATAGTTTGTATCTTTCATGAAGTTGGTCCTTTTCATTTAAGTTGTCAAATTTATTGGCATAACGTATTCATAATATTCCTTCATTATCTTTTTAAGATCTGTAGAATTCTTACTGATGACACCTCTCTCATTCTGATATTGATAATTCGTGCTTTCTCCTTTTCATTCCTGATCAATGTGGTTTGAGCTTCATCGGTTATATTTGAACGTTTTCAAAGAACTAACTTTTGCTTTCCTTGATTTTCTCTATTGCTTTTCTGTTTTTAACTTCACTGATTTCTGCTCTGCTCTTTATTACTTCCTTTCTTTTCCATATTTTAGATTTTATTTGCTTTTCTTCCCCCAAGTTTTGTAATGTGTAGGCTGAGGCCACAAATCTATAAAACATCTTCTTTTCTCTTATAGGTGTTTAGTGTTATGAATTTCCCTCAAAGTAACAGTTTAGCAGCATCCCACAAATTGTAATATGTTGTAGTTTCATTTTGATTCAGTTCAAAATACTCTCTTTTCCTTTTATTTCTGCTTAGACCTGTTGGATATTAAGATATATAAATGGCAAATAAGCATATGAAAAGTTGCACACATTCATACACAGACTTGTATACAAATGTTCATAGCAGTTTTATTTGTAATAGCAGAGAATTGGGAATGATCTAAATGTACATCAACAAGTGAATGGATTTTTTGAAAAACCAAAAGTGTTCATATAATGGTACACTTCTCAATAGTAAAAGGGAATAACTATTGATACATGCAAAAACATGAATGAACCTCAAAATTATGCTGCATGACAGATGAGAGATAAGAAAAGCATGCACCGTATGGTTGCACTAATATAAAATCCTGGAAAATGCCTGGCACAAAGCGGATGACTTGGCTAGGGAAAGTGAGAGAGGACAGGGAAGGGCAAGAGGGAAGGATTCCCAAGGGGCAAGAGGAAACTTCTGGGGGAAATGGACATGTTTATTATGTTGACTGTGATGATGATTTCACAGGTGCATACATGTGTCAAAACCTATCAAATTTTACACATTAAATGTATGTCATTTATTGCATGTGAACAATACCTCAACACAGCCCCTAAAGAAAAATGCAATCCAGAAAAAATACTGTGGCAGCTCTGGTAACTAGGTTGTCTTGTCAGAATCTCCCTCTTTCCCTACTTCAGGGGTTTTGCAGCCTTTGACTCAGTGTTTGTGTCTTCTTGCTCCTCTCCTACCCCCTCTGTTTCACTGTCCTCTGTGTGTGTGTGTGTGTGTGTGTGTGTGTGTGTGTGTGGTATTAAAACTCCTTAAGAGAAGATCCCTATCGGTATTCATGAAGGAGCCTGGCTACCTCAGAGGTCATGAGACCTTGTTTATCTGGTGTATGGGTTGCCCTTGTTAGATTAGTGTGTGCAGTGTCTTGTTCAATCTGTTGTCATCAGGGCTCCACGAAGGAAAGCAAAGTAACCTGCTGACAGGAAGTGCCTTTAGCTGCCTCCCTGAGAGAGGGCTGTGGCTGAGGGGGTTTCTCAAGCTTAATTCTTCCTCCTGGCACAAGTAAGGCCAGATCTCCAGATCAAGCCTGTTCATATGGGCACCTGGGAGTTCAGGCAACCCTTCTACGTACTAGGTCCCAGAAATGGGCTTAGCAGCTCTCTGTAGTCCTTCTCCTCAGACTCAGGAGCTCCCAAGGCAGTGAGCACTTCATTGGGCAAGAACCGCAGGCAGAAACGGACACACTGCTGAGCTATCTCCAAAGCACAAATGGTTCTCAGGCACAATACATTACATAAACAAAAAATGTTCCTCTATTCTCCCTGCGGTCAACTCCTCGATGGCAGAAAATGTTGAGTATAATATATCTGCAGATCTGAAGTCTTACACAAACATGTGACAATGAAGGGGGAAGGGGAATCATTGTTTGAAAACGGGGATTCTGCTCTATTGTCTCCAAAGGCTGAATGCTGAAGGAAAAGGTCACACTCAGAAAGAGGCTCTCCCTGGTCAAACCCAGACCTCTTCATCTCAGCTGTTTTCTCCAAGGTCCAGGAACAACATCACCCTGGTGTGTGAGTTTGTTTTAGTTCTTTGAATCACTGCTTCTGCCAAGAAACTCCTTGCTGCCTCTTTGTCCTGCCTGCTCTTGGTTCCACTGGTCATTTCCATGTGAAGAATTGAGAGCCCATCGCTGAGCAGGAGGGAGATGTGGCAGCGGAATGTTTGTTTTCATTCAACTCACTCATGTCCTTCTGAAATGTGTTGCACATGTGTGAAAGGACAGACATAGGAGATGGATGTTCTAGCCGAAGAAATTCTCCAACACAAAGGCAGTGGACCCGCAGCTTTGCAATAAAGCTTTATCATCTTTCTTTTTTTATCCCCCTTTCTCCTTTCAAAGAGTTTGTTTTTCAGTCACTATTCTAGAACAAGTAATGTGACACAGAATGGACATTACAAGTGAGGGGCGAAGATGAAGCTGAAAAACGGGAGCAGAGGTAACTTGAATAATCTCCCGGCCTACACAGATGAGCGCACCGGTCGGCGCTGCCGTCGCGGGAACGACGTACCCCCGACAGGGTGGCTTATGAACAGCAACACCTTTGTTCTCCTACTTCTGGATGCTGGAAGTCCGGATCGGGAGCCAGCATGGCTGGCGGGGGGGCCCCGTTCTTGGTCACAGACTTCTTGTATCCTCACAGGGCAGAAGGGCAAGGGAGCTCTCTGCAGCCTCTTTTATTCGGACACCCATCTTCTCTTATCCGGGAGGGTTCTGCCCTCATGAGCTAATCACCTCCCAAAGGCCCAGCTCCCACTGTCCTCCTTAGGCATTAGATTTTCAGCATATGAATTCTGGGAAAGCATAAACATTCAGACCATGGACATAGCCGTTGCTGAAGACTGGGGTACTTCCCCGTACACGCGCGTGCACACACACACACACACATGCATGCGTGCGCTACAGAGAACAGAAATCAAAAGTGACAAAACGCACAGAATTTAGAATCGCCTGACTGGGGCCGTGGCTCAGGGTCACCACTTAACCAGTTCTGAGCAAGTCTCTTCAAACTCCAAGTTGCATCAGCACATGGGGGTAACAACAACACCTGACCTACTCATTTCCCAAGGATATTGTAAGAGTGACATTATAGGGGCGCCTGGGTGGCTCAGTCAGTTAAGCGTCTGCCTTCGGCTCAGGTCATGATCCCAGGGTCCTGGGATGGAGCCCCACGTGGGGCTCCCTGCTCAACAGGGAGTCTGCTTCTCCCTCTGCCCCTCCCCGCTGCTCTCTCTCTCTCAAATAAATACATGAAATCTTTTTAAAAAAGAATAACATTATGTAGCTGCTGTATGACATAATTTTTTTCACCTATGTAATTCTCTGAAATAGCAACAGTCTTTTTTTTTTTTAAGATTTTTATTTATTTGTGAGAGAGAGAATGAGAGACAGAGAGCATGAGAGGGAGGAGGGTCAGAGGGAGAAGCAGACTCCCCGCTGAGCAGAAAGCCCGATGCGGGACTCAATCCTGGGACTCCAGGATCATGACCTGAGGTGAAGGCAGCCGCTTAACCAATTGAGCCACCCAGGCGCCCAGCAACAGTCTTTTAATGAAGGAGGAGTTTCCCTTATTCACCCATTCAAGAACCATTTATTGAGCGCCTACTATGTACCAGACATTCCTCTTCCTCCTTGACAGTTGTCTTTTTAGTTTTCCAGATTCCGGCTTAAATGAGGATTTTATTGCTTCTACCTCTTCCCTGTAACTTCTATATATATAAACTTCTAGAGAAGCTGTGTATACATAAAACACAAACGCAGAGAGAAAAACAGATAATATCAACGTTACTGACAAAGGCAGGTGCCAAGCAAGCCAAGAGAAAAATGAAAATGTAAGAATAACAGTGACTTACTCAGAAAAATGTTACACTAAAGGATTTTAGGAAAAGAAGCAGATCATTGTTCCTAGGAACTTCATAATCTGTGCTCTGAAAAGGAAAAGCAGAGTTTTCACCTTTGTCGTTGTCATTTTATCAGAGCTTGTGATCTGTCATCCCACACTGTAAATTTCTTCCTGATCTTCCACATTCGGAAATACTTGCCATTTTAAGGGTCTTGGGCCTCCAGATGTTTGATCCTGCTCCTCCTGTCAAGTTTCTCCATCCCTACATGGTACTAAGTCAGCATCTAAGCTCAAGAAAACAAAAACAAAAAGCCAGAACCGGAACTTAAGCTCGGAGTTGCTAGTCGGCTTCATCTTGCACTTTATTTCAGTAGTTGAAAAGACCATGGGTGCCCTGCTGAAAGTGCTTCATGAATAAACAGTAAAAACTTCTCTCCAAAATTGGAGGATGATTTAAGAGCCACAGTTTTCCTCCTGTATAATTCAGAGTTTGAATAAATAGACAAATTAATTTTAATTCAAAACAAAATAATCACTGCTTTAGCTTCACATATTCATTACATGACCTCAAGTAAAATTTTGGAAAAAAAATACATACTATAAACCTTTGGTTGCTCTTTTATGTTCCTCATTAAACTGTCTGGGGAATGGTTTTTTTCCTTTTAAAGTGCTTGATAGCACCTCTTGTTTATATTTTTATTGTATCTGTTTCTTTGCAAATTAGGAAAACGATAAAACAGTGAAGTAACTTGAATAGACTTCAGCAAAGCTGATCCATGAAGCACACGGAGTCTGATCTGTCAGACCGGGGAGGGGTGGCGGCCGCGGTCATAAGCCTGCTTCATGCCCACCCAGAGTTGGAGCCGCATCTCCTACTCCATCCTTTCCTTTTTGGGCAGGAGCACAGGATACACAGGTGTGTCTCCTGCCCCTTGTCCATGCTGCCTTCCCATCCCCGCCACTCCTGCAGCTCTCCTCCCGCTGGGAAGCCTCCAAACCACACGGAGGAGCGGCTTCACAGCACTAAGGCTGACAACTTGGAGAAGTGGGTAGTTTTCCCCTTCAGCAGAGCCTTGGCTGTGTTTGAATGGAAAATTTGCCAGTGCTGAAAGAATGTTTTGCTTCTCCAGCACCCAGGATGTTCTTTGAATACCTGCAAGAGTGGCGGGAAAGACTGGGCTGATGAAGCATCTGACCGTCAAACCAGAGAAAAGTCTCCCGTGGTCCCCGTCACAGGACCATTTTGGGAAGACAGGAGGTCATGGCTGAACCCAGCCTCCCCTGTGCTAACTCAGCTCCAGTCACACATTGGTGCCCCCAGCACTAATCCATCTGATCATCACTGGTCTCATTGGAAGCTTGCATCCTCCCACAGTACAGGGCTACTGTGTGTCCACTTCTCTAAGATGGGGCACAGAGTCACGCCCCGATGAGTTCTCCTCAGCTGCTTATAAAGCATCTGGCATCATGGCATCCTCCTTTTACACAGCAGCAAGCCACAGGAGGAAGGGAAGGGAAGGGTGGTTATGGATACATCACATCAGCTGAGCAGAACCAGTTGTTTGTTACAAGGATGAGCTATGTGGGAGGAAGGAGAAAAGGCAAGATTTGTACAGTATTTTGCAAAGTCTGGATTCTTTGTTATTTGTCCAAATAAATAACCCCTAAGAAATGACTCAGTCTTCTGACCCTTGGATATCTGGGACTATGAATGATTTGAAGCTGACTTTTGGTGCATTGCAAGTAAGCAGAATTAAAAAAAAAAAAAAAGGTAATCACATCACAGAAGTGTTAGGAAGCACTGGATTTTGGTCTTGAGCTTTAAACCTGTCACTTTAAAAATGACAAAAGAAAGCTCATGCCAACATACCTTATCCAAGACGACATCAGCATAGACAGTTTCTTCTCTGCATCATGTGTCTTTATCCTGAGCAGACCCTTCTCTGACTTGGATCACCCTGACCCAACCTCCCATTATCTACCCAGGAACAAGAAGAAATAACAAAACTATTTTCTGTGATGGTGGTTATGATTTGGTTTTTAAATGAGCCTAGAGAGAGCTGACTCTGTTTTGTGTTCAAAGTTGTAAATCTTTTATAAAAACTCAAAATGCCTTGAATTGTGAATCTGGCTCTCAAGAATTAATTATGATGGAGCATTATTAAAATGCTTCATTTGGAACATGTCTTGCATCTTGTGCTTTCTTTTAAATGCATATCAGAAGTTATGCTAACAAAGTAAGCTTGGCTTATATCCTGGAGGACATTTCTCACAGCGGCTGTAAATGCCCATAATTTGTGCCCACTTTCTGACCCATGAGACCACACAAATTTCTGAACATTCCTCCAAATGCAAAGAATTGAGCCATGATTATTTCCTACAAAAGATGTTTTGTGAGAAATCTTCACAATATTTTTACATCGGATTTATAGTCAACAGCATCTTTTGTAAAACAGCAATAAAAATTTAAAAAACAAAAAATAACAAAAAAAACAGTAAATTTTTTTAAAAAAATCTTCAAAGCAGAGACTGTTAGTTGTTTTCCTAGTATGTAGTCCCTTCCTTTTCCTTTGAATAAAAGCAGAGCCCTCCATCATTGGGTATGGCAATTTGCCCAACTATAAAACTACATTTCTAAGCATCCCTTATAGATGGAAGTGGATGATAAGATATGGGTGTAAGTCATTGCATGTGGTTTCTTGGAAAGGGGGTTGATTCAAATGGGAGGCAGGATGGAAAAGCTATAGCTATTCAACCATCTTGTGAGCAGCAGGTTGCCCTGAAAATTAAAGCCATTTACTAAGGGCAGTAGAACAGAAAGAAGGAGGAAACTGGGCCCTCAGTGACCAAAGAGTCACCATACTTAGTACCTTATTAGCCTCCTTCTAGACTTCTCTTGTTAAACAAAAAATACATCTCTGATTTATTTTAATTACTTTTACTTTGGATCTTTCTTACTAGCAGCCAAACCTAATCTTGTCTCCCTATTCCCTTCCCAAATGTGCTTGGCAGATATAATGATTGGAATATTAAACTAAATTATTTAAAATTTAAATTAGATGATTCCAACTAAGGGGAAATAAAATCTATAGTTCCTAAGCATGACCACTTCAGTGAAAAAGAATCTCTGGAGTGTAAGAGAGGCATAGAAAGAAATCATTTACGAGGGATTAAGAATCCTTCAACGTCTCAGTTATCCAAATTAAAAACAAAAAGACCCAGTATAAAAAGTAAATCATTGTAGACATTGGCCTTCAGAAGGGGAGAGTCATACACACAGTGTGATCAAAACCCAAAAAACAGGCAGGACCAAGAGGCAAAGGAGGAATGTTTGTGTGTGTTTAATTAATTAAAGGAGGTAAGTGAAATTTTTTAAAAAATGGTGTGGGCAGCTCTAAAGTATAGAAATCTTTAGCAATAAGGAAAAAAACCTTCTAAGAAGACATACAGATGGCCAACAGACACATGAAAAGATGCTCATCATCACTTACCATCAGGGAAATGCAAACCAAAACCACAATGAGGTATCACCTCACACTTGTCAGGATGGCTAAAATCAAACTCAAGAAAAAACAAGTGTTGGCAAAGATGTGGAGAAAAGGGAACCCTCATGCACTGTTGGTGGGAATGTGAATTGGTGCAGCCACTGTGGAAAACAGTGTGGAGATTCCTCAAAAAATTAAAAATAGAACTACCCTACAATCCAATAATCAAACTACTGGGTATTTACCCAAAGAATACAAAAACACTAATGCAAAAGGATAGATGCATCCCTATGTTTATGGCAGCATTATTTACAATTGCCAAAATATGGAAGCAGCCCAAGTATCCATTGATAGATGAATGGACAATTCTTCACAATGGAAGAAGTGATATATATATATTTATTTTTTATTCAGCCATAAAAAAGAATTAAATCTTGCCATTTGCAACAACATGGATGGATCTAAAGAGTATAATGCTAAGCAGAATAAGTCAGAGAAAGACAAATACCATATGATTTCACTCATATGTGGAATTTAAGAAATCAAATGAATAAAGGAAAGAGAGAGAGAAACCGAGAAACACTCTTAACTATAGAGAACAAACTAATGCTCACCGGAGAGGTCGGTGAGGGGATGGGTGAAATAGGTGATGGGGATTAAGAGTTACTTATCATAATGAGCACTGAGTAATGCACAGAATTGTTGAATAATTATATTATACACCTGCAACTAACAGAACACTGTATGTTAACTACACTGGAATTAAAATTTTTTTAAATATTTAAAATATTTTTAAATTTTTAAATTTAAAAAAATTTTAAATAAATTTTAAATTAAAAAAAGAAAAAGTCTTCTGAAATGGGAATTTGAGACTTGCGGAATTATAGGATGGATATCATGTTTAGTAGGGGCATTTAAACATATTGGAATGAGTTAAATTCTGGGTCCTGGAAAACCAGGCTCATGGCTAAGCTTCCAGGAACAAGGCTCAGACGACCCTGCAGAATTGGCCTGGTGAGGCAGCTGCTGATCTTTCCCGGCCACCCCAGAGCAATCCACACCACTTGATTGAAGGCCCCACCAGTGCTCCTGTTTCTACACTGAAACTGACCTCAGCAGCACCAGTTGGTCTGAAACAAAGCCCATTCCCCACAACATTCTGCTCATGGTTGTCATGCATCTTCCTGCAAAAAAAAACCTGGAGATTTGAGTATTGACTTCTACATTAGGAGGCAAGACTCATAACAAAGGCATTTCCCCCAAATACACAGAAAGACTTGTTAAAATATATGGGGAGCTATGAATAGGATAAATGTGGGGCACACGACTGCTAAAGACAAAGAATTCAGGACGTTCTGAATGTTAAAATGAGGAGAAGAAAAATTATAGAATTGAATTCTATAGAATTCAGGCAGTTGGTAAAAGTGCAGTTTCAGGCTGAAACGAAGGCCACCCCACCCCCCTGAGACTAAGCTAAGAAGGTCCTGGTACCCATTGTGGTCCAGAGGTGCAGGTGTTCTCCCAGTTAGCAAATGGTTACTGAGTGCAAATACATGCCGGAGCATGGAGATTCAGCAGTGAACTGCTAAACACTGATAAAGATCCTGCCCCCATGAAGCTTGCATTTCCCTGATACAACAAATAGAACCTAGTAGGACAGATACAGGAATCCGCCGCTGCGTACCTGTGATTTATCCAGGCTTATCAAGCTGTATTTCCTAATTCCTTTTACAGTATCTCCCAAAGTAGGTTTTACCAACTTTGTGCTTCAAGAATGCAAGGGGCTTGGTGATCAAATACATTTGGGAAATGACAAAGAGACGAGTAAACACGTTTGTCAGAGGCAGGATTTCTCCGAGGTTTTAATATATTTAATACATGCCAATATGTGCATTGGAAATCTCCCAGAAGGGGATGGAATGAGTATGTATGCCATGTGTCCAAACTTATAGGACCACAGAACCTTTTTTTGTGAAGCATTTTTACAGAACTAGGATACCCAGGAACACTTTAGAAAACGCTTCCTTATTCTGTAACAAAGTTGATTTTACTCTTAAAATAACTGCCAGAGAAAGTGAAGGACGTGGCCCCTAGAACAGCAGCGACACATTGGGTTTGGCTCCATAAAGAACACTCCTTGCTTTCCAGGTGAAAACAGGGGAGGGTGAGGCCATGCATACGACACTGTTTTAGGAGATCCTGGGCAGTTTTCACAGCAGAGGATTAAGTTAAGGAAAAAAATAAAAAAGAACATCATGGTTGAGTTGAGAAGGGAATCCAACAATAGAGAAATATATAAAACATGGGTAATGAACCATCTCATATTCTATTAAGGGACCTTATTCACAGAAAAAAAGATTAAGGATTATCTACAAAAGAAACTTTTTCTCTCTTACTGGAAGAACAAAATGTATGATCCATATGCTTTTGGAATTACCAGCAGGGAACACAGCATTGAAAGCAGTAATTTTAATCCCTTTCTTCACCAAAACTTTCATTACAACCATGAAAAAAAAATCAAATAGCTCTAATTTTAATACGACTTGTCCATACTCTTATAGGGTGCTGATGAATAGGTGAAAAATCAGAGCACAGCTCACACATGCAGAGGGATGGAAGAAACATAAGGAAAGTGGATAACTCCATAGAGTAAAGAACAAAGCCTTTAGATCATTGGCAGGTCGCAGGAACGCTTGAAGAGAATAATGAGAGGCCCGAACACAGAAGGCACCAAACGTAGGGAAGTATTTTTGAGAGATTATATGAATCCTACCTCTTCCCCAGAGGCCAAAGTCAGACAAAATGGATCAACATTTTGAACTCGGAGAGCCTTCCTCCATCTTTGAAGATCCTGACTTAGAATATCGAAGGTTGGGGAAAGTTCCCATCCCCGTCTTCCATGTCCGTGTATGATGAAGTCCACATCAGTTTTGAAGGTCTGCTGAAAATGGATGCAGTATGCAAACCACCAGGGATTGTGAAATTAGACAGTTTATTTTCTAAAACTCAAGAGATATTTTTACAGGATCAAATGAAAAATAATAAGGTTTGAAATACACAAACAAAATCATTTCTGGTTGGAAAATCTCCCTAGACACCCCCTCTCTGTATTAATGGCTTTCACTGGATTCTGTATGTCCAAATGTGTGTGTGAATACTGAGGCCATACTGACAAAACCAAATTTCAAAAATTATTGTGGAGCAGATTCTATGCCCTCAAAATTATGTTGGTTTTTATGAGAGATATATTATGGAAGTAACTGGCATAGTCTTGCCTCAAGAGATGATAAATCCTCTTGGGGAGATGAGATTTTATGTGGGAAACAAATAGATTTGTAACAAATGAGGTCCCAAGTAGGAGTAAGCCTTGATCCTAGCCTAGAGCAATGGGAGAAAAGGGCCAGCTTCACAAAAGGGAAGAGTCAGTTTGACATATGGCTTTGGAATGTACTTCAGAGAGGCCAATGGGGGACAGAGAGAAATGGAGCAGAAGTGAAGGGCCCTTTCCAAGAGCCAAAGCTGAAGAGAACCAGGAAGAGAGGGAAAGAGATTACTGAGAGATGATCCAAAGCCAAGGGGAAGGAGCATTTGTGGGCAGCCTGAGATTCTCCTCCAAGTGGGATGAAGCATTCACCCACTCTGCTATTTTAGAGATGTCTCTACTCATCACAAAGCATTGCAATCACTTTGTGTGTCTTTTCCCTGCTAGACAATAAATTCCTCCAGGTCAGGGGCCAGGTCATATTCAGCTTTGAAGCATACACAACAGTGGAGCAGAGTGGGCACCTAATTGATGGTTTTTTTTCACTGATGCAGCGACAGAGGAACTGTCTAGCAGCCTGGAGATAAGGAGAATGGAAGGCTCACAGAAATGAAGAATCTGGTAGGTCTAGGAATCAGGTCGGAGGGCTAGGTGGATAAGTCTAAAATCGATAGAAGAGAAGCCGAGAAGAAAGATCCTAAAGGCAAACCCAGGTTCCATTTCATTTTCATTCCCTTTTGTCCCCTAAAATTGATGTTTCTGCACAATTGCCTCCTTTAAAAGATAAAAAAAAATGGCTTAGAAGTGCAGCCTTCTTGGACATCAGCCAGATTCTTCTAGCAAATATATTAAAGTCTTCTTCCAAAGAGACTAGCAGAAGTATTTGGAATTGTTGAATAGATCACTAATTATTTTCAATTCTTGCCAAAAGAGGGAAAGGGAAGAAAGTGATTCATTTGTTATGTGACCATAAGGTCTTGATCCAAACCACAGTTATTAGTTAGGGCTGGTGTAGGAAAGCTGAGGCCTGCTGGAACGAGGAGCCCTGCGGCCGCTCACCCAGGCATGTTGGGACCCTGCTTGTTCTGCTGTGCGCAGCCTCTGCAAGTGGATTTCGCCTCCGGGCCTTGCTGAGATACAGGGCACGGCCGGCTCTCTGGCTGCGTAGCCACAGCCTCGCGGGCTCTGCCCATCGGAGATAAGGAGAGTTCTTAGGTCTCTTCGAGACCTAAGAACTGTGATTCTCCTGTCAGTGGTAGTAGAAAATGTAAACCCATGTCTTGTGAGTTGCCAAAACCACGCAGTAATGATTATGGGTCCTCAAGAAGGTAAAGAAATAGACATTAGACATAGAAACAGAGACAGAAATAGAGAATCATTTTCAAGAGGCAAAGACTTACTCAGTGGTGGAGCATACATTAAAAGAAATTGAAATGGCAGATCCCTTTATTTGAGGCTGAGACTGTGAATTAGGTACAATCCCTTAATGAATCACATCTGGCCTCTGTACCTTTCTGAATCCCTGGGGCAACTACAGGTCTGATTGTCTCTCTCTCCCCCTGGACCACAAGCTGCCCAAGGGCAGGGAGGCAGTCTCATCTGCTGCCTCTGATTGTCTCATACCAGACCCTCCACAACTGTTGCTGGAAGAATGAGGACTGGATCCTCCCCCTGAGGAGTTTCTGAAATAGTACTGGGGGTGGGGGGTGAGGGGAGGGAGGCGGTACACAGTGTAATATCTATAATACAAGGGAGAAAGTAATACATTTTATCAAGAAAGTTAAAAATAAAGGACAGCCAATTCTCACTATTTGCAGCAGTGATGTTCTCTAAAGTCACTGTGGACACCAAGTTAGCAAATACTGAACCATCTATGGCTCCTAGGAGAAATAAGGATTAGCTTCCTGAAAGGTGCAGGTCACATGTTTATCACCTGAAACACATTTGCATTATATAGGTTTGTTTGCCAACTTTCTTGTGAAGCAAGCGGGGTTCAGCAGCCCTGGAAACCTGCTCTTCCGCATTTCCCTTTTCCTGTATAATGCTTAGCATGTATTTCCTTAATTGTTCTATAGCCTCCGGATCTGCAGAACCTGCCTTGCCTGCAAGCTTAACATTGTCCTTGACATATTGCCTTTGGGGACATGTGGAGCAGCCGAGAGGACACCAACAAGAAGGGTATAAAGGCCTGACCCTGGCAATGTGACCATACCTTCTCTGGCTTTCAGCGCTCCCCCAGTGCAGCCTACCATGCTTTTCGTAAGGTCTTCACCTCATGAATCCACAAATTGATCTGCTTTTCCTTCTTTTCCATAACTTCATCACACACTAAGAATGTTCCTGTAGCACTTTCTGGGGCAGCCTCATGTACAGATCAGTGAATGTCCCCATTTTTTTCTGGATGGACTGTATTGTTGATTCATTAACATTGAACTCACGGGTGACACGCTACTGCTCTCACCTGAACGAAGCTTAGCTAACACCTGTATCGTCTCTGTCAGGTACATCACAGCCCTGAGCACCTAGGAACCCCGGGCAGCACTTCAGCACTCTTCTTAGGGCCATTTTCAAACAACAAAGTTACTAACGAAAAAAGCACAAAAATGCAAAAAATTGCATGGCACTGAATAGGCTGAGAAAAGGACACTTGTTTATAGTATGAAAGCTGAAACAGGAAGGCAGACTTTGCCTTGCTTGACCTCAGCTGGGAGGTGTGTGTGTCCAGTGGCTTGAATTTTTCACCACTCTGAACATGTCCAAGAAAGACCCGGAAAGAGCTACGAGTATTGGTTATGGGATTAGAAATAAAAGTGAGCCGGCAAATTCGCAAACATGAAATCCAAAACATGAAGAGCTACTGTACTGTGGGGATGAGGTCCAGAGGAGGGGAATTTCTCTCCTAAATCATTTCAAGAGTTAAAAAAGACAATCCAGGGCACCTGGGTGGCTCAGTCGGTGAAGCGTCTGCCTTCGGCTCAGGTCATGATCCCAGGGTCCTGGGATCGATTCCTGCATCGGGCTCCTTGCTCGGTGGAGAGGGGGATGCTTCTCCCTTTGCCTGCCGCCCCCCCCTGCTCGTGCTCTCTCTCTCAAATAAATACAATCTTTTTTAAAAAATATAAAAAACAAATGAAACAATCCATATAAGCAGTTCAGCACAATGCCCTACGTACAGTTATTAGCAGTCAATATATTCTTATTCTCTGACTGATAAGATGAGGTCCCACCTCAGAAAGCAGGTAACTTTTGAGCTGGCCCCTGAAGGATAGATAAGGTATGGACAAACATAGATGAGCAGAGAGAACAGGACATTAAAAAGTCAGGAACTTGGCAAGAGAGAATGTGAAAAGACAGGTCAGGACCAATTGATAGAGTTCCTTAATGTAATCTGGCTGTAATTCTACAGGCAGCAGGGTGGTATTCTTTGAGCAGGAAAATAGTGACGAGAGCTGAATTTCCAGAAGAATAAGCTGGTGATGTGTATAAAATGAATGGTGGATGTGAGAGCATCAACCCAGGCAACCATTCAGAAAGTGAGAGCATCGCTGATGGCAATAATCAAGTGATAATGTTGTGATTTTAGAGAAATTTAATAGAAATTTTAAAAAGAAGAAGGGAGCTGCTTCAAAATGACTTGTTTGCCTGAACTTCTTGAGGAAAAAAAATTAATAACACAAATTCCTGGGACCCAACCCATCTCTATGGAATCAGAACCTCCAAGATGGTGGCCTGGGGAAGCCATCTGTCTTCCAAGCATCTCCTGTTATTCTTCCATCAGCAAGTTTGGAAAACATTGTCTCCAAGCTGTGGGAACTGAGAACAGCTGCTCGGTCTGCTCTAGGTATGGTCAAGACCCCCCCTTCCAACCCTAGATGTCATCCACAAAGACATACTTGAGACAGACTGAATGCCCAGCTCCAGCCATCACCACTGTTGGCTGGTTTTGTCAAGCAAATCTCTCTACTTCCTAAAGAAAGAAGCATAACTAACTACCGCGGAGCCCACCACCTGGGGCTTAGGAGTGAGGGAGTGCAAATGGTTTCATGAATAAGTCCGCCTCAGAGAGGAATTTTATTAAAAAACAGGGACAACTGACTATATTAATTTGAAATAAGTTTTGTACTTTCTAAACTCTAAGGACAAACTCCTTAATTTGTAATTATTTTTAAAATCTGGTTTGTATAAATCTATGAATAGTATGAACTCCAACTGCTAATTCGAAAGCAGGAATATAAAGTATTTTTTAAAAAAAGGAATATAAAGTATTTTCTATGTTTACACTTAAGTAAACAGGTATGAAGAAAGTAAAAATCTGTTGAAATGATTTAGAGTCTACTAATAAATTGTGAAGATCTATTTCATGATCCTTGACTTAACCAATTAAATGGAACACTAAAAGAACAAAAAGAAAGAATGAAAATTTTCTATTAGTAGATATTACCTATGGTTAAGAAGCCACCAATATCCGGGCGCCTGGGTGGCTCAGATGGTTGAGCGTCTGCCTTCGGCTCAGGTCATGATCTCAGGGTCCTGGGATCGAGTCCCGCATCGGGCTTCCTGCTCCTTGGGAGCCTGCTTCTCCCTCTGCCTCTCTCTCTCTCTGTCTCGCATGAATAAATAAATAAAATCTTAAAAAAAAAAAAAAAAAAAAAAAAAAAA
>NC_058413.1:102928438-102931821 GCF_002201575.2 Neomonachus schauinslandi | reverse complement strand
AAAAAAAAAAAAAAAAAAAAAAAGAAGCCACCAATATCCAATGTATTTTTAATAGATGCTATTACCACGTTAGTTGAATAGATTACACTATATTGAAGAAGGCTCTAGAAAATAGACCATGAATTCAAAGCTACTTTGAGGACTAGATTAGAATTAATATATCTTTTAAAAATTTTCCCTGGTATTATTTATGTACTATTTTATTCCCTCCCCCAAAAAATGTCAAAAGTCACATTATATTAGTACCTCCAAATTTAAAGATAATCTAGTCTAATCTCATTTTCTAATGAAGGAAAATGGGGTCCAGACACATTAAATGACCCATGATTACACAGTCAGTTAATCAGGAGTAAGAATTTTAGTCTACTGCACCACCTTGCCTATTAGCAAAAGGGAGGAAATCCTGATTGCCACTATACACAATCCCATTTGTATCTTAAGATAAAACGAGTTAAAAATAAATAGCATCTTGTAGTCATTAATAACAGCTATCACTATAATGGATGAGAGACAACAATGAACATTTGTGTTCAAAAACTCGGGAATGTCATGGACCTCTGATCAAAACTTTGTTTTGTGAGCAATGTTACGATCAAATATATTCTCAGTGCATGAGTGTTGAGAGACTACCAATCACAGATTCCTGGTACTCACTCACGGACTCCTAGGGGGTCCACAAATCCAAAGAAAGAACCCCATGCCTACAGGACACTGGCACACTGTCAAGCACCAGTTAAGGACTGTGGTCTGCTTGGAAGATCTGTGCACAGCCCACAGGGAAGCTAGAGGTCTCACACGTCCCCGAGACAACATCCGGCAAGCTATGGATATCTGGAGTCTCCACTGAGAGACAGGTACGAGTCCGTCTTGTGGAGTTAGTGACAAACGGCGCACACATACACACCCCGTAAATCTATTTGCAGTCACTAGTTCACATGGAAACTAGCAGCCTCACCGTAAATGGTAGTAGCAGTAAACCGTAGTAAACTCCAGGACTGGAGTTCAGCCGTTCACATCTCAGCTGTTCATGAAGGACCAACATCTAAGATGCAGTGGAGAGCATGATAGAGGAAGGAATCGAAAAAAAATTGACAGGCAGAGCAGATCAGCAACAAGGTCTGGCAGGTCACGGTCAGGTGGTGGCTGAGTCTTGACCCCTTCTGAACCCACCGTCCTAGCAGCATGGTGGCCCTGGCCCTGGGGAGAAGGGTACATAACAGGGGAATGGGAAGACCCATGACCCCAAACCCTGCAACACGGGAGCCCATCCTGCCCCGAGGAAATACGAGACAGTTCCTGCCCCATGCCGTGGGGCCAGGATGAACCCGCAGGATCTGGGCCTGACTGGGACAGAAGCCTATGCAGAATGAACAAAACCAGCTGGAGTCACGGTGGCTCTGATGGGTGTGGCAGACTTAAGTAAGAGTGACCTGGACACGTGGGTGCTCGTAAGACACCCCCTGGGGATCCCCAGAAATACCTGAGAGAAGGGTTTTAACATCAGCAAGGACTCAGACTGAGTGTGTGTGTGTGAAAGCTGTAAGTGAGTAATCCCAAATCCTCTCTGCTTCCTTGGTTCTCTCTTTGGTCCAGACTCTTCCTCCTGGTTCCATTCTTGCCACACTCCTGGTCCAAGACACTTGAGAGCACAGGCTCAGCGGCAGGGTTCTGGGTTCTAATCCTGACTCTCCCCTGCGGTGCTGTGACTTGCAGCCCTGGTTTGAACTTTCTGTGCTTCGGTATTCGGGCCTGAATGTTAGTGTGTTCCCATCCATACAAACCTACTCTGAAGACTTGGGGCATTCAAGTAAGAGATGCAAAAAAGACTTCTATCTGCTGTATGATAGGTGTCTAAAGCATTTTCTAGTCATTTCTAAATTATTTTAGAATTTTAAAATTTTAGAACTCTATGAGTCATCTTAAATTAATTCCTCCCATCCCTTTCTCGGCGTCCACACCAACAGCCCCACTGAGTGGGCGGCCAGGCCTGTCGGCCCCATGCTCAGCCACAGCCAACTGAACGTGAGTAGACATCCAACCCAAGCATCAGATTCTCTTCCACGATTCTGGGATTCAGAGTCAGGTCAGATCCCAACACGAACCTCAAGTGATATAAAAGCTAGAGTCAGGTCACATATATGCAAAGAAGAAAGAGCCATTTTGCAAAAACAGAGAACAGTGATGTAGGCTGAGACGTGAGAGCCCACCGCCCATAAGCAGGGGTGGGGGGAGGCTGGCTGTACTTGTTACCCTCGGTTCAGGGAGCTACTCCTGTATCTTTTCAGTGATGTTCACACGTGCTTAAGCTGACCCGTGTGGCACTCTGATTTTTGGCAGTTGTCTTAGTCTGTTCAGCCTGCAGTAACAGGAATATTATAGACTGGGCCGCTTGAACAATAAACAATTATTTCTCACAGTTCTGGAAGCTGAGAAATCCAAGACCAAGGCGCCGGCAGATTCAGTGTCTGGTGAGGGCCCACTGCCTGGTTCGTAGATGGCCATCTGCCCCCTGGATCCTCACATGGAGTTGACGGACCTCTCTGGGGTCTCTTTTCTAAGCTCACTAATCCCATTCAGGAGCATTCCACTCTCATCACCTAATCACCTCCCAAAGACCGCATCCCCTAATACAATCACACTGGAGGGTAGCTTTCAACATAAGAATTTTGGAAGGACACAGAAGTCATAGTACCGAACAATCCCCACATGGGTGTACATGGGTTAGTACCTCTCCAAGTGTCATCCTTAAACAAGTTGTGACCACAGACAAGACCAGAAGCCAGACCCCAGATGTCCCAACTTCTCACACTCTTCCTATTGAAATAGTATGAGATCGGGAGCTCCAGATCACCTCAGGGGGCAATAGATAAAAGTCGTATTATTCTCTAGTTCAGACTGAAGAGCCTCTGGACTGTCTTTAATGTGACCTTGTACATCATCAGACCAAATTATCTACCAAATTCTTCCATTCGTTTTGTATTTTAAAGATAGCTTTTAATGATCTGAAAGTGCATCATAAATAGCTATGACCAAAATTATGTTTCAGAAATCTCATTTTTAATCTATATTTAGCTTTAAGCTAAAAAAATCTATAGATGAGAAAAAATATAAAAACAACTGTGATGACACATTGTTCCTATTTTGGCTTGCCAGGGTAACAACAGGATGTTGTTACTGGAAATGAGAGGGTTTCTTCAAAGGCAATATCCTAGTGTGTCCTTTACCATCTGTGTGTGTGTGTGTGTGTGTACAGGAACATGCATGTGTACACACACGTGTGCCCATGAGTGTGTGTACAGGAGCACGCATGTGTGCATACATGTTTGTGCATGAGCATGTGTGCATATGTATGTACATGTGCATGTGTGTACCTGCATGTTTGC